>NC_142106.1:10805000-10937500 GCF_056152115.1 Neolamprologus brichardi
CAGGGTGCCTGGAGTGAGCTTCACTAGGAGATGGGTCCGTGGTAGGAGATCACCTCGGGGAAGAAGGCCCCAGTTCGAATGTGCCGTACACGTTTAAGGTAATACAGAAAGCTTTTGTTGGACTTGGAAAGAAATATGGTCACATTGGATGTAGGTGCTGTGAACCAAATGATTTTATGTGATGAACTGAAACTGATCAAATTATTACACAGTTCTAGTTACATGTTGTCATGAATAATTAATTAACATAATAATTAATAGTCCACATAAACTTTTCACGATAAAGTTGAAGATCCTGTTGAGATTTTTCAAAATAAACTGAAATGATGACAAAATACATAGAAACATGCATACAAATACAATACAAAATACAAACATCATGAGAATGTTTATGTATGAGAAGCAAAAAAAAAGCCATCAGGTGCTCAAAATAAAGTTTAGACTCAAAGGTTTGAACAGGCTTTTACCCGCAGAAAGCCATGTAGTAAATACTCACAAAGAAAATGGCAGCCGTTACTAATTATATCTAAAAGTGTATAGTGTCATGCCTCGGTGAAAACACTCGACTCCAGGTATACAATGTCCAGCTGAAAACCCTTCACGCAAGTCGAGTTGCCCGAGAACCAAAGAATTTACAGAAAATGTCAATTTTTTGCAATATATTTTGTTATCGGGATGAGAAATGTCTTATCTCAGATTATGAGATCTTGGTCATATCGCACAGCCCTACCCCTCTGTCTGTGTCATCAGTAGCTGTGTATAGTAGTGATGGATGTATGAATGCACTTAAAACTCACCTCCTGAGTTTCTGCGGATCGTGACGTCTGTGACCAACCTGGCCATGTTATGCAAAGTGGTAGATTGCTTTGAAGTAATGTAAAAAAAGAAAAAGAAAAAAAAGAAGCGTAATTAATTATTAACATTCATTTTCAAAGACAAACCAAATAAACTGTAATTTAATACTGTGTCACATGACATGCTCACTCTGCGGGTCTCATAAAGTGAGTAAACAATGGAGACGGCAGAGAGTAGAAGGACCACTGTGGCATAATAATAATAGTTATCACTTATCCAAAGGACAATGCCAAACAGCTGGAACACATAGAACGGGTTGAGGATCTACGGAAACAGAAAAAGATAGAAATAGTTTAAGAGGTCATTTAATGTGACATTTCTATAAATTAAGTGTCTGCACACCAGAGACCCACGCTGCACTTCTATGTTTCCACTGCTGTGTTCAATAAAGCTTTGTTAAATTCTCAGTCTTATTGTCCCTTGAATCTGCTTTTTGGTTCAGCTCCCACATACTGGCCTTTCGGCCCTTGACATTAATACTTCAAATATTTAGAAGCACTGTGATTTAAAAAAATACATGTACATAATAATAGTAATAGAAATATAATAATAATGTGATTATAATCCCACCTCCTCAAACAACAACCTTATCCAAGGCTTTACTGGTACATTGATGAGGTTGGCTCCATATATGCTTCTCCTGAAAAAGTCATATAAGAAATTACAGTCATCCTGTTGTATTAAAAACAATCTGATCATTTCTCCATTCATATATCCTCTCCTACCTTGAGCTCTGCTCCTGAGGACTCAGTCCGCTTTGGAAGTCATACAGTTTACTGCAGGTCCAGTCTTCATGAAGAGAACTAAGACCGGAGACGAGAAATTGTAGTAATATGTCAGTGGGCTCTGAGGTATTTTCTCCTTTTGAATTTAACAGTTAAATCTCACAGTTTTATTTCTTTTTCCAGTACCTAACACGACAGAAAGCACCCTTCCTGTCCACCCAGATGTATCGCAGCTCTTCAAACAGGTAGTACCGCAGCAGCGTTTTCTGTAAACAAGTAAAGCTCACTTTTTCCACAGGCTTGACAGAAATCACTCAGCAGAAAATAATTTACTAAAGACAGCTCACATTACCTCCCCTGTGTACAGATGAACAGTATCTCTGCAGTCTGGCTCCTCTAGCTCTCCCAGCAGCTCCAAACTGTAAGGAATCAGCAAAGTTAGCTATACTAGACACATAGTTTTTTTCAGTGTTCTTCTAAATATGTAAGAGCTGACAGGTTAGAGGTGACAGAGCTGACCTGCCCTCCTCTACCTCCTCAGTGAGGACCTCCACCACAGACTGCTGGCCAGAAGAGTCCTGGGAAAAAACATATTTTTTTTTTTAACATAAATTATTTTGATAAAGGTTTTGTGTTCTTGGAAACTACAAAAGAATGTTGTTGTTGTTTTTTGAACATACAGCTCAATCTACAACGTGGTCAAGAAGAAAAACTAAAAGCAACTGTCAAGGTTTAAAATTCCCTGTGCAAATTTACTCTATATATTCCAATTTTCCATGTCGGAACATGTTCACGTATGATGTGGGATTAAAACAACCATAAAAAAAACAAAGCAAGTGGCAGAACTATAACAGAGAGGACATTTAATTGAGAGCTTTAAATGAAAGAAATTTAAAATCCTGCTCCTCACATACAAAGTCTAAAAAAAATCAGGCCCCATCTTATCTTAATGACCTTATAATACCATTTCACCCCATTACAGCACAAACTTGTGGTTCCTAGAGTAGGATCGGACAGATAGCCGCCCCTCCCTGAACCTGGCTCTGCTGGAGCTTTCTTCCTGGTAAAAGGGAGTTTTTTCTTTCCAGTGTCATAAAGTGCTTGCTCATAGAAGGTTATATGATTGTTGAGGTTTTAATTGTATTATTGTAGGGTCTTCATCTGTCTTGAGTAAATGTTTATATTTGGTTCTATATAAAACAAAACTGAATTGAATGGATTGATCTGATTTCATGTTAAATGAATGTGAAAGTAACAAAGCATAGATGGTAAACCTTCTTTTGCATGTTAGCACATGGAGGAATAATGTGGAACAAAATTGTAAGCAGGTAAATTAAAATTTGTAAAAAAAAAAAAAAAAAAAATCCAGTGTCTGTGATAATTCTGGGTGTCCTCACTTTTAATATTAGAACATCTGCCAAAGCTGGAGGGCAGGAACTGCAGCGGACAAGGACAGCAAACCGTGGCCACCAGTAAAATGCAATCCACAGGAGACCCAGGGAGAGCACGAAACCCAGACGACACAACCACACTCGCCAACTCACCCACTTATAACCCTGTAAATCCTGTTGGGACAGAGAGAGAAACACTGGATTACATCAGTTCACAAAAGCTAATTTACATGAATCCTGTTGACCTGTCAGGACCAGAGTGCACAATTAAAAGCTACTATTAAAGCGGTATGGCTTTGCAAAGTGTAGCAGTTCTAGAAGAGGATTATTTTTCACATGAAGCTCGTCTTTCCTTTTTGATCTTTTGCTGTCAGTTTTACTGATGTATTTTTCCTGATTTATCGCTCCGTGAATGACTTTGTTGTGGTGCAGGGGTTTGAATGTCCTTGTAATATCAGGAACTATGCCGTCAAATTGGTCTTTAGCAAAGGGCTGGGTTAGGTGCAAATCACAGGACCTTAACAAACAAAACAAAACAGTGGGCCCTGATATCTTAAAAATTACTTTGTACTCTGTTATAAAGGGTCCAAAGTCAATTGGACAAATGACTCAAAAGGTATTTTAATGGGTAGGTGTGGGCAATTCCTTCATTGTGTCATTATCGGTGAAGCAGATAAAAGGCCTGGAGTTGATTTGAGGTATGGTGCTTTCATTGAAATATTTTGTCGTAAACAGACAACATGCAGTCAAAGGAGCTCTCCATGCAGGTGAAATAAGCCATCATTAAGTTGCAAAAACAGAAAAGACCCATCAAAGAAATTGCTACAATATTAGGAGTGGCAAAATCTACAGTTTGGTACATCCTCAGAAAGAAAGAAAGCACTGGTGAACTCAGCAACACATTAAACACCTGGACAGGGAAGACAACAGTGGTGGACGATCGCAGAATCATTTCCATGGTGAAGATAAACCCCATTCCAACAGCCAACCAAGTGAGAAACACTCTCAAAGAGGTAGAAGTATCAATATCCAAGTTTACCGTGAAGACAACATTGATTGAAAGAGGGTTCACTGCAAGGTGCAAGCCACACATAAGCTTCAAGAATAAAAAGGCTAGAATGGATTCTCTCTAAAAAAAAAAAAAAAAAAGGAAGCCAGCGCAATTTGGGAAAAACATTCTTTGGACAGATAAAATCAAGATCAACCTCTAGCAGATTGATGCCAAGAAAAAAACTATGGATACGGTGTGGAACAGCTCATTATCCAAAACATACCACATCATCTGTAAATCACAGTGCAGGCAGTCTGATGGCTTGGGAGTGCATGGCTGCCAGTGGCACTGGGACTCTAGTGTTTATTGATGACGTGACACAGGACAGAAGCTGCCGCATGAATTGTGAGGCATTCGGAGACATACTGTCTGCTCAAACCCAGTTAAGTTTCATCATACAGATGGACAATGACCCAAAACATGAAGTCAATGCAACCCAGGAGTTTATTAAAGCAAAGAAGTGGAATATTTCTGAATGTCCAAGTCAGTCACCTGATCTTAACCCAGTAGGGCATTTCACTTGCTGAACACTAAACTCCAGACAGAAAGGCCCAAATAAAGCAACGATTTAAATGCTCCTCCAGTAAAGGCCTGGCAGAGCATTTAAAAAGACGAAACTCAGTATCTGGTGACATCGCAACACGTTCTCACTCCCAAAGCGTAACTTTTTACACTAGGTGACAAATTGTCAACATATTACGTTTTCGGCTACCCACCACGTTCCTAAATGACGACCTCGGAAAAATGAGGAAATATGAGAACCGTATGGACTCAATCTACACATGTTTGCTCTTTTTCTTCAAATCGCTTAGAAACACGCTATTTAACATCATTAAAGTCCTGGTTAACGTCAGGAAAAAGGTTATGGTTAGGGCTAGGGATAAGGTTAGGTTTAGGGCTGGAATACAGGGCTGGAACGTCTATTACCGCGGGAGCGTCATTGCACTGGATTTCAGCCATAACCCGCCGCGTACCATAAGAACGCCGAAGGTCTCCTTCCTCAGGAACGCCGCGGGACGTGACAAAACGTTGGCATGTTACGCCTCGGGAGTGAGAACGGGCTGGACATCCATGAATTCAAGACTTCAAGCTGTCATTGCTTGCAAACTGTTTTCAATTCAGTATTAGAAATGAACATTTTATTTTCAGTTATTTAATTTGTCCAATTAATTTTCAACCCCTGAAATAAAGGGATTGTTTTAACAAAAATGCTTTAGTTTACATTTTTATGCATCTTCCTGTCCAACCCACAGAATTAAAGTTGGAAGTCTGCACTGTTTTATGTACATTTCATGGTACACGTGTACCTGACCAAAACTAGAATAGTTGTCTCTACTCAAATATTTATTGGCCGAACAGTATGAATTCCCTCAGTATAGAAACAATTATACCCAGTCCTGCATAAATTAAATGTTCTCATAATCTGAGACTGTGGATCTCTGAAGACACGATCACCAAAGTTAAGCCTAAAACATTTTATTAGTAATGACCACACAACATCTAAATGCTCACATTTTGGATTAGTTTCTGGGCCAACAGATCTAAAGTACTTTTACCATCAGGATATCAACCCCTGCAGTTTTTCTTACTCAACCTGTCATTTTAGTTTGATTCACTGGTGCTATATGTGTCAGAAAAGCTCAGGGTGCCGTACCCAGTGTTGCAACTTACCAGTGGTGAGAGTCCACCCTGCGGTTCCGTCATGGTCTACACAGCAGGATATGAAGACCAGCTGTGCTTCTGTGGTATTGTTTGACCTGAGTAACAAACACACTTTAAAGTCAACAGAAAACACTACCATGCTCCTCCACATATTTTGGTTTTCTTGTATTCATACTCAGATTAAATAAAAATATCAGCTTAATGTGTGTGTTCTAAACTGGGCTGAGGTTTTTTGGTTTTGTTTTCTACAAAAAGTCACATTTCCAAAATAAATGAATCTAAGCACTGCCCAATGTGAGTTATATTTAAATCACATCCCCATAAATGAATTAAGCCACTAAACAGATTGGATACATCTTTAAAGCTCCCATAGAAATATGAGCTCCCAGGAACTAAAGAAGAAGTTTGTTAGAAATTCATATCAGGACCAATAAAATCATTAAATAACAGAGGAAATATTTTAATGATATAAAACAAACAAAACAGAAAAAAGTAAAAGCAAAGACCTGAAACTAAACAAACCACTTTTGTTAGCACTAAATATAGATTAAATATAAATTTAGGAACTATCTAAGCTTACCATCAGTGAGTGCTGTGTTCCTGTCAGACTGACTTTAGAGGTTTGCACATCCGCAGGTCATTTAATGCCCGTGCGGTGCCTCTAGGGCATCAGTCACACCCACCACAGACACAAACATTAAAATGAGCACAAACACAGGAAGTCTTCACTTCCACAGTTTATCCAGCTGTTCCTGGGGTCTGAATCCGCCTTCATCGTCCGCCACTGCTCTGAGCCCACAGTAGAGGGAGGACCCTGTGTGTGTGTGTTTGTTTATATATTCAATGACATTGACACCTGGAGGGGTGTGATTGGGAGAAACTGTCTCCCCGATGTGAACCTCAGTGGTGTTCTGTTACTGGACTCCAAAACCAAGGTTACCATAACAAACACCATGTTTGAATATGGCATGTGCTGCAGGTTGATGATTGATTTTGTAATTCTAGCATCAGATCTTCAGCCATATGTTCTAGACACTCAGGTGATGAGTTGGATCAAGTATGAGGGGAGGATGCTGGACAGAGCTGGTGCACCTAAACATATAATGAGGGTGTGCCGAGCTGGGGCCCCTCCCTGATCCACAGATAAAGCACTTTTAAATAGAGGTGGCACTACCGTTTACCAATGACTAAAACTACTTATCAATAAAGCAATTTAGGAGAGACTGACTCTCACTTTGACATATGAAAGAGTGGAGTAGTCAGGCATTTCACCTGATCCATGCGAAAGAGCTGTGTGGGAGGGATGATGCGCATGTAATATATTTTCATCATTTGAAAGCCAGAAGAGTGATGGTTTTTCAAGCCTGCATGCACGTTTATTGCACAATACTAGTACTACTACTGCTAGGGACCAGCATTGGTCAAGTTACTTGAAAAAAGTAATTAGTTCATAATTACTGATTACTTCACCAAGAAAATAATTCTACTTTATTGATTACTTATTTCAAAAATAATTAGTTACTTTATTACTTTAGTTACTTTAAAAAAATATGATACACACGCTGAATACGTAATAAAGCAGTAGAGCTTTCAGCCCAATTCTATTTTTTATGCATAATTCACCATATAAAATAGGAAAAAGTCACTTTTTAAAATTTGTTTTATTACTTTTAATCTTTTAATTTTATGTACATGTACATTAATCAGAAATTAAATTATATGCAACAGTCTTTGACTTGAAGAAATGTGTTAAACATTTAAACCTATTTTCTGCATATGCCAAAAAAACACCCAGCACAGCCCTGCGGGCGGTTTATCCTTCAAGCTCGGGTCCTCTACCAGAGGCCTGGGAGCTTGAGGGTCCTGCGCAGTATCTTAGCTGTTCCCAGGACTGCGCTCTTCTGGACAGAGATCTCCGATGTTATTCCCGGCATCTGCTGGAGCCACTCGCCTAGCTTGAGAGTCACCGCACCTAGTGCTCCGATTACCACGGGGACCACCGTTACCTTCACCCTCCACATCCTCTCGAGCTCTTCTCTGAGCCCTTGGTATTTCTCCAGCTTCTCGTGTTCCTTCTTCCTGATATTGCTGTCATTGTGAACCGCTACATCGATCACTACGGCCGTCTTCTTCTGTTTGTCTACCACCACTATGTCCGGTTGGTTAGCCACCACCATTTTGTCCGTCTGTATCTGGAAGTCCCACAGGATCTTAGCTCGGTCATTCTCCACCACCCTTGGGGGCATCTCCCATTTTGACCTCGGGACTTCCAGGTTATACTCGGCACAGATGTTCCTGTACACTATGCCGGCCACTTGGTTATGGCGTTCCATGTATATATATATATATATATATATATATATATGTGTGTGTGTGTGTGTGTGTGTGTTTGGACAAAAAATGTACATTTTATTCATGTCAGTGATTCATAAGTAATGCACTTTAATTGGAGAGTGTCACCATGGTGACCAACAAAATAAAATTTACTTTTATATTTTAATCTAAACCATGTTCTTCTTTCTAAACATAAGCAGCTTTAATGCCGAACTTTAACAAAGTCTTTTAAATGACCTCAATTTTAATGAATCTATTTAATTCATTAGATTAATGGCATCAATGGGTTTATTACAGGTAGTGACAGAGTCTCTCAATCTGCAGCGTCCCTTCAGAAAATGTTGGAACAAACAACAGCTACAGATTATTTCACACAGAAGACTGGATTTATTTCAGCTCTAACATGAGTTTAAATAAAAACATTTACATAAAACCATACATATATGAACTTAAAATAGCATAATCTAATAAAAACTGCATTAAATGCAGCCTGACCTTTCTGTAGAAAGGAAAACAGTAAACAGAATGAAGATTTCTTGGCTGCAGCTTCATAAGAATAATTTTGCCCTAAGGAAACCTGCAGGTAATGACAGTTGTACTTGTCTGACCAGTTTAATAAAAACTAACCGTTAGTGAAACAACAAGCTCCACAAGTTTAAACTTGCCTTTCTCACTGTGATTAATCTTCATATGAAACTTAAGTGTGTGGATTCACATCCAGTGTGTGTCTGTTTGTCTTTGAACATAAAATCTGTGGGCATGTAACCATGTTTCACACACAGCTACAGCAACACAAATCATTATTAATGTTCACAGCAGTTTAAGTGCAGCTGTTCAACATGTGGAAGGTCCTCAGTTCACAACCAAAGCCTCCGAGGTTGTTTTTAAAAATAGTTATGTTTGTTTTAGACTTTGAGTCCACGCTGGGTTTTCTGTACAAGTAATAATTTCTATACACTAAACACGGACACACAGGTGAGCTGCTTCCAGGAAGGAGTCAGGACTCGAGCTGCAGCAGGACAGGTGGGAGGGGGCTCAGATTAAGAGACTGAACACAGCTCATCCCTGACAAATCATAAAGGGTTTTTGGCTTAGCTCGGTCATTCTCCACCACCCTTGGGGGCGTCTCCCATTTTGACCTTGGGACTTCCAGGTTATACTCAGCACAGATGTTCCTGTACACTATGCCGGCCACTTGGTTATGGCGTTCCATGTATGCCTTGCCTGCTAGCATCTTGCACCCTGCTGTTATGTGCTGGATTGTCTCTGGGGCATCTTTACACAGATCTTGTACTCAGAGCTTGTTCTTGTGCTGCCATGATTAGTCCAGCCACTGGTAGGATTTCTGGATATCAACCACCTCCTCTATCTGCCGGTTGTACATACCGTCCGGAGGTTTCTCTGAGAAGGGAGGGGGCTATGGCTCCCCACACCCTCTAGCAGATCGTTACATGGAGAAACCTTTGGAATACAAGCACGCTCATCCACACAGGTGTGCACAGACACAAACTATGTCTTTATTGGTAGATACCTCAAAGCCCATTGTGCTCTGTCGGTCTTGCAATACCATTCAGTATTTAGTATTTACTGTTACATACACATATCTATGTTATTGCAGCGGTGTTGTGTTTATTGTGTTGCTCTCTTTTTGCATGTTTTCTTTTTTTTCTCTCAACAGGTGTCATTGAGACATTGAACACAAACTTCAGAATCACTGTCTGAAAATGTATATCCATTTTAGAAAACGACAGCAAAAACTTACTGTTGCTCTTAGGAGATGTGTTAAATCCTCAAACACTTATGATTATTGGAAAAAAATCCATATAAAGATAAAACGTTTGAGGTTGGTATAATTCATCTGCTGTCTCTGTATGTCAAAAGAAACCTACTTCAGGTTTATTCAAGAGAAGGAATGCTTTTTTAAATTTTTTTTTAAAAAATAACTGAATTCAAAGAAGAGAAATGCAACATAGTGAACTGACCAGTGTACCAAACAGCTGAACCAACTGACTCTTCTTTCGCTTTGAAGTCCTGCTTTACAGACACATCTTATATTGTGTTCATAGCAAAACCATTCAACCCACAGTCGACCACATACACAATGTGACAGCAGTATTTCAATAAAAGGAAATGAACTTATTTCCAAAAAAAACTGGTCTATGTGTAGAGACAACCTTCCACTTTGTCTGTCAGTGAATTGAGATAAACTTGTTATAATAAATAAAGTCAACAGATGTTTGGACTTTCCTATGAAACATGAGTGCAGGAGTCTCTCAGTACATCTGTTTACAGTGAGGACAAAGAAGCTGCAGAAAAAGACACAGAAAACATGGAAAAGACGGGCAGCAGCAAATAGTCTGCAGGGAGAGGGAGCATGCAGCTGCAGCACTTTCTGGAAATCACATGACTGTAATCTGAGTACAGGAGGGTAACTGAGTACATTTCCTCCTTTTTCTTTTTTAAGAAGGCTTTTGGTTCTTCAGATGATAAAACACATTGAATCATTTAATATGTGCTTTCACAGATGAAACCAGCCAAGAGTAAATCATATTCTTCACACTAACTCCACATGACATTCATCTGTAACCAGTAACCAGTAAAGTGAAGCTTTAATTCTGGTTCAGCTGGATTAACATTAAAAATCTGTGAATCCACTGAAGCTCACAGACTTCAGCCAACCTGTCAGATTACCTAAAATACTAAGAGATTTAATTTTAAACACTTACTGTTTTTCTGAAGGATCTCTGAAAACACTCTTTTGATCACCAGGATGGAAAAATTGAAAATAAATTTCCCAAGTGATTAAACAACAGTGAAGATAAATGAGCAGTGCGACAGATGGTACAGCCACAGAAAATGGTCTGTATTTCCATGTCAGCTGTTTTATGTAAAGATGCAGCTTTGATCATTGTGACATCAGTGCCCACACTAATTCCTTAGAAACCACATTCCCTTCTGTCCCGGCTGTCAATGCAAACTTAACAAGTGTCACATATTCAAAGTAACAGACGGAACTAGTTCTAGTAAAACATGTAGATGTGTAGAGACAACGTCCCATTCAGCTCAGTCTCTGAATTTATTCAACTTGGTCTAATGAATAAAAGTAAATCAAAGACAAAGCTTTAACCCTTTAAGATCTACCATAGAACCAAGTCCGCCAGAGTTAATCTTTATATTTTTAGATGCTGTAGTGCAATTTTTGGGAGTATTTCAAGTTGCTATACATCAATACGAACCATTCTATCCAGAATTTTAATAATATGGATGCATTAAGTACATAATAACTATATAAATTACAAGAAACGTGCAATAAACTACTAAAAAAAATTAAAATTGTTTTTGTTTTTACACATATTTCTAGTTAGAGAAATTTAAGAGGTTTATCTCACAAAACTGTAAATGCAAAAAAGTTGCACAAAATAGTTTCCAGTCGCATGAAACTTATTTTGAGTGTCTTCATAGTTTTATTTTTGAGCATGTGCATCAAAATAAACTATTTCCAACAGTGTAATTTGAATTCTAAGCATCCCAGAAGCTATAGAGAAAGGCATAAACTCAAACATGAATTTTAAAAGCACCAGCATAAGTTATGCTGGATAGATTGTGCTAAGGTTTATTCCAATGTAGGAAGTGTTATGAACAGCTGATCAGATCAGCAAAGCTGAAAGTTTTGTTTGTTTTATATTTTTGTTTCTGCAAATGCTTATGCAATTTACTCTAAAGCCATATGTTGAAGGAAATTGTGACCTAGGACAAGCTAAATGTATAAGATATAAGTACAACTCCTCTGGTTTCATATAGTAAACAAATAATTCCGTAAAATGTTTGTGCCGGCTCCGATCAGTCATAAAGGATTAACTAAATATTGTACATACAGTGGCTTGCAAAAGTATTCGGCCCCCTTGAACTTTTTCACATTTTGTCACATTACAGCCACAAACATGAATCAATTTTATTGGAATTCCATGTGAAAAAAATTGGAAGAAGTGGAAGGAAAATCATACATGATTCCAAACATTTTTTACAAATAAATAACTGAAAAGTGGGGTGTGTGTAATTATTCTCTATATTATCTCTCTATATAGTGGACTGTATGTAGCGGGGAGATGACAATAAAGTTTTACTTTGACTTCAGCTCTCGCGCTCACTTTTCACGTATAGAATTTCGAAAAAACATCGGTGCAAATTATAAGTCTGCATCATGATGTCTGGTGTTTTCGTGTTTGTTGTTTTGTTTTTATTTTGTTTTATTTTGCAAGTTGGTTATTAGATGCTGCTCCAGCCAGCCAGAGAATCCCCCGCCGCCCCGCCCTCTCCTGTGCCGCAAGCAGTAGGTGCACCTCGCAAACGGAGGGCGCCCTTACTGCCACGAAATGGACGATAGAAAACCGATCGGTGCCTATGCCATTCCCAATATGTGCTGGCTGATGTCGGGGCAGCATGAGTACGAGCAATTTTTTTATTTATTTTTTTGCTGATGCCCGTGATGCCGCCCCCCACCACGATGCCGCCCCGGGCAACCGCCCATGTCACCCGTATCAAAAACAGCTATTGGGTGGGGGAATCTGTCCATAGGACAACTATTAGTCGTGCACTGCACAAAGTTGGCCTTTATGGAAGAGTGGCAAGAAGAAAGCCATTGTTAACAGAAAACCATAAGAAGTCCCGTTTGCAGTTTGCCACAAGCCATGTGGGGGACACAGCAAACATGTGGAAGAAGCTGCTCTGGTCACATGAGACCAAAATGGAACTTTTTGGCCAAAATGCAAAACGCTATGTGTGGCGGAAAACTAACTCTGCACATCACTCTGAACACACCATCCCCACTGTCAAATATGGTGGTGGCAGCATCATGCTCTGGGGGGGCTTCTCTTCAGCAGGGACAGGGAAGCTGGTCAGAGTTGATGGGAAGATGGATGGAGCCAAATACAGGGCGATCTTGGTTGGTTTAAAACAAAACATATCCACGTGTTAGAACGGCCCAGTCAAAGTCCAGATCTAAATCCAATCGAGAATCTGTGGCAAGATCTGAAAACTGCTGTTCACAAACGCTGTCCATCTAATCTGACTGAGCTGGAGCTGTTTTGCAAGAAGAATGGGCAAAGATTTCAGTCTGTAGATGTGCAAAGACTGGCAGCTGGAATTGCAGAAAAAGGTGGTTCTACAAAGTTTTGACTCAGGGGGCTGAATAATTACGCACACCCCACTTTGCAGTTATTTATTTGTAAAAATGTAATGTACTACTGAAAAGCAAAACCTGACAGCTGGGAACAAAGAACCGGAGGCATGGAAACACAGATAAAGAAATGCAGGAGATGATGAACAGACAATCTAACGAGGAACCTAATGTCCACCCTACTGTTACTCATTTTATATTAAGATTTAAAAATCTAGTTGGTATTGGTATGGTGAATAACCTTCAGTAACAGTAATAAATCACAGCAATAGTACATTCATGTAGTTGTAAACAGCATGATAATATATTAAGTAATCCAAAGTATTCAGAATACGTTACTCTCATTGAGTAGCGTAGCGGAATATGTTACAAAATACATTTTTAGGCATGTATTCTGTAATCTGTAGTGGAATACATTTTAAAAGTAACCTTCCCAACACTGGTCACTGGTTGCTGTGTGGCAGGCAGTGGTTGGGCCCAACTACTGGACTCAGAGATGGAACATTTAACTCAAGGCGGCAGCTTTATTTACTGGCAAAACAAATTTAGCAACACAACAGATGAGTAATATAAAACAAAAACTAAACTCAAATTAGGAGGATTTAACTAAACTGGGAATACATGGCGTGGCAGGTCATAACCCGACAACATAGGACGAGGGATGGACACACAGCTAACGTGGAGGATGCAACAACTGGCAGGGAAAAACACAGGGCTTAAATACATACTGGCGTGATTAGGGAATGAAAGACAGGAGGGAGACACAGTTGGGACAATGCAGGCATGATGAGATACGGGGAAGCAGAATCATCACTGAGACATGGAAACATGAGGCGAGGTAAAGTGACAGAATACTATAATTCAAAGACTAAAACTTAAACTGAAAACACTGGGTGGCAGACTCAGGACCATGACAAAATCTTTAATGTATACATTTTTTAATGAAAAAACTAAATATGATGTGATATAGTTATTAATGAGATATAAATAATGCACCCAGGAACATCATTGCTGTACCTTAAAAATGTTTAGTTTTTCTCACAGTGAGACAACCGCACAGACAGAAACATGCCAGCAAGAAATATTCCAAACCAGGAAGGCAAACATGATAAACTTCAACAAAAAAGAACAGAGATTTTTCACATCAACATGGCTGATAAACATTACAATTTCACTTCCTTTATTTTATTTGCCGCAAGCAAGTAAAAATGGGAAGAGAAACTTTATGGTTATCAAAATACTGAAGCAAATACAAAATACAGAAAATACTGTGGAATCATCATGTGATAGAAAATACAGCTGAACAGCAATGTCTTCAAGGGATTTTTACACATGTAGACTCAGGCTGTGGTGAGAGGGCATGACAAAAAAGACACCAATGACGTCCGTGTGTTTGTTTTGTCCATGCATTCTTCTTGTGGTGTCATGAGTGAAGGAACCAAAAGTGGACACGTGGTAAATTTTGAGCATGTGTGGTCAGAAAAGCTGTTGTGAACAGAAACAGAAAAAGAAAGTAAAAATCTGATTTATATTCAATTAAATCAGGAAAGTTCAGTACTATAGTATATTTTATAAGAATTTCAATAAAGTTCACCATGTGTATGTCTGTGTTGTTGAAAACAAGCAGCTCTTGCCTGCATGTTTGATCCACATTGTAATAGTTTAAAATATCACCATCTGGGATGTGTATAGCATATGACAGCATATTTTTACCTGCTTTCTCAATAACATTTGATCTAAAAATGCCTTAAAGGATCTGTGTTATCAGCCATGTGACAAGAGACAACAGCAATACACACAGCGCTGGGGGTGTGGCTACAGAGCGCTCTGGAGCTTTGATGTTCAAAAAAGGAAAGTTCAACAACACCACCAAGTGAATTTTGTCCAGGGAATATTTATCAACCACCTAAAAGACATTCAGGCAGCAGAGAGAGAGAAGCTGAGAAAAGTTTTTATGTCTGTGTTTTTGTTTTTGCGAACACTTCTCTTGTCTTCTGTCGAGCTTCATCACATTTATGTTGCCGGGTTTGAAAATGTCTTGCTGGCAGGCAGCTGTGACCAGTGTTGCCAACTCCTCAGTAAGGAAAATCGCTATTGGTTGTCCTAATTAGCAATTATTGTTTTTTTAATGTCACAATTCCAACCCTGCTCCTTTACCCGGGCTTGGACCGGCAAAAGTGACCCGAAATAGGCACTCTGGTGGAGTTACTTTGTGTGTGTGTTTATAAGTAGTTTTAAACCTTGTGATCCACAAAACAGCATAAGAGTAAAAGAAGAACTGACTGCGTTACAGCACCCGCTGCTTGTTGAGAGTAAAAGCGATATGCGCTTTCACATCTTTTTTTAGCGACTTTTTGAAGAAAAAAAAGTTGCTAGGGGGTCTGAAAACTCGCTAAATATAGCGACAAAGTCGCTAAGTTGGCAACACTGGCTGTGACATCTGTGTGTTTGTGTTTGTTTTGTCAGCACACTCTTCTTGAGCAATCACGAGTTGATCAACCAAAACTAAACATGAGGTAAATCTCAGCGTCTTGAAGATTGTGATGGTTATTAGAGGTCATGATATCATCATGTTGCCTTGCAATGTTCTCTTTTTGCAACGAATGAAGGCACGTTATTAATTTGACAATAATAGCTCATCATTTGAGAGTTGAATATACATTAAATTATAAAATCAGTGTATTAATTAAATCACAGGCAGGTCTTAAAGACATAATACATTTTATAAGCTTACTGTGCCTCCAGCACTACAGTGAGGATCAATGTATTGACTCTGTTTATCCATAGTCAGGTCACAGTGGCAGAGTTTTCCTCATGATCTTTACCACAGTGATGTTTTCCATCCTCCAGAGAGATCCTGGGACCAGATGAGGTATAAAGTGACTTCAGTTCATGGCTGTAAACCTCTGAACATCACCAGCAGAGGTTTTGTGGGTGTAGTTAGGCTCATGTTTCATCTATTATATGGAAATTTGTCGATTTAATACACAACAATAGAAATGTGAAATGGGACACGTCCTAGTTTTTCAAACTATTAGCCTGACCTGACGTTAAACTCTAACCCACCTTTAAGTGGTGATCTGCTGGATGTTAAAGAGGTTATCAGCTGTGCTGTAATACCCAGTTTCACCAGTAGATGACAGCAGACTTTAAATGTGATTCATGTGCATTTTAACTTCACTGAGTAGTTTTGCAGGATGAGTTCAGGATCCTGAAGGAAGTCCAGTTCATCAGTTTGTAGTTTCAGACATTAAAACATGTGACAACATCGAGTGTGACACTATGAATGTTTCACAGAGGAAGAAGAAAGAAAAGCTTCAAGACAATTCCTTGATGCATGCTCAATCATCCAGGTAAGTAAATCTCCAAAGGTTGATTCTGTTTATCTGGATGTAGAAATTTCAGTGGGAGAAACATTTCGTCACTCATATGTAAAAAGGGAAAGATCTCTGAATGGAGGAGGGGGCCTAAGGGTACATCTGTCACCATCTTACAATGCTGTGATTGCAGCCATTCCCCAACTCCCTGTGAATAGTACTCATGGCCATTGATCAGTGGTTGTTGATCAATGGTCATGAGAATTTGCCCATTGTTCCTTCAGTGGGCTGGTTTCAGTCATTATGCAAATGTACTGTTTATAAGATTGAAACCTGCAGTCAGCTGAGACTGAAGACGTCACCTGGATGAGTGACGAAATGTTTCTCCCACTACGTCCAGATGAACAGAATCAACTTTTGGAGTTTCAAGACAATTTTGTCATGTTTTATTTAATATAAATGAATTATATTTTAATATAAAATCTAAAAGAACATATTTTTATTTATTTATTTTTTCATCAGTTGTTGTTAGTTGGTTTCTGGGGAATTTAGAGGACAAAGACAAAAACTCTTCTCTCTCCAACACTAAACGATGCTGCTGCTGTTTCTGTGGTTTAATGTTTGTTGTTTTCTGCAGTGAAGAGAGGAGTGTATCAGTTAGACTCAACCAAACAGGATCAAGTCAAATTTTTTCATCAGCTTAGCAATATAGCTGTAAAAAGGCTGATTTATTTCTGTTATTGGTACTTTTATGAAGAGATAATTTTAATAAACCACAGCAGCTTTTCAAAATGTTAACTAGATCAGTGGTTCCCAAACTTTTTTCGCTGGGCCCCCCTTTGTTTTACAGAAAAATGTTCGGGCCCCCCACCCCCCCCTCGCGCGCGCACACACACACGCACGCACTAACACATCCTCCAACCACACACACATATTTTGCTCAATTGCGGTTTATTTCACACCTCAAACATTTAGTAAACAATTAAGCAAATACAAGTAACCTGCAATAAATTACAGGTAGTAAGAAAATAAACTACTAACTCTTTTACACTACGTCCACACTTTTGAAAACGCAGCTGTTTCGTCCACACGTAAACGGCGTTTGGAATCACCGAAAAATGAGATTTTTTTAAAATTCATTTTTTGCGTTTACGTGTGGACGAGGAATACAGAGTTCGTCAGGCAACGTTAAAGGTATGTGCCTTTTTTCACGTCACGCTGTGCGCCACGTTATTGTTTACATGAGATGAATTGCAGAATAGCAGTTAGAGACAAAATACTGTTAATCTGACTATCTTCAGGTTTTACACGCTTACACACGCAGATAATGTCCTTCCATTTACAAATTCAAAGGTGTCATGGTGTAATTATTTTACATGTAGTTGTTTTTTTCCTGTGTAATAATATTCAACATTGCTATCAATACATTTTTTTTAAAAATGCCTCTTTGTGCAAAATGGGTTCAAAAACATAAACAACTGTGGGATCCTGTTTGTCCGTGATTTGAACCGGGGGAACAAATCGTGGCAGGATCAGCCTGATATTATTTGTATCCTGCTGTAACTTTACTGTATAAAGAGCAAAAATCTCCAAAATGTCAGGAGTAGTTAGTCATTACAAGAAGTGTTTGTGAACTAAAAATCCAGAATGTGAGATCCTGTTTGTCCGTGATTTGTCCGGCACTTGTGCAGGTGAAGCCAAAAGGAAGATTTGCTTCACCATATTTTCTAGTCTTTGGCTTAGAATAAAGTTGGTTTGGAAACATATTCAGCGATGCTTCATCTCCTGCTTTGCGTTTGTGTGGGCGCCCCATGCTAGCAGTGTCCAAGCATTGTTTTGTTTCATGCCGCGCCCCCCCCCCCCCCCTGCAATGGCTCTGCCCCACACTTTGGGAAGGTCTGCTCTAGATCTTGTTTTAACATATGGCATAGAAACTGAACATTTAACAGTGTTTCCTGAAAACCCTCTCCTGTCTGATCATTTCCTGATAACATTTACATTTACAATAATTGATTACGCAGCAGTGCAGAGTAGACGTCATCACAGTAGATGTCTTTCTGAAAGCGCTGTAACTAAGTTCAAGAATATAATCCACCCACTGTTATCATCGTCAATGCCCTGTACCAACACAGAGCAGAGCAGCTATCTGAACGCTACCCCAACAGAGGTCGATTATCTTGTTAATAATTTTACTTCCTCACTAGATTTGGCGCTATATAAATTAAATTGAATTGAATTGAATTGAATTGAATTGAATTAATTGTTTCTGAATTGACTCTATATGAATGGATTTAAAATTGTAGTTAATTTGGGCACATTTTCAATGAAATTATTAATTTGGGACAGTTTTCCTGCTGACAGTCAGCTCAGACTGAGTGCACTCATTAAACATCCCAAACTTCACAGAGAGCCGAACATCATCCATAGTGAAGGTTTGAACTGTTAATGTGATTCAATATTCCTGCAACAACTTCATGTTCATTTCAGCCGTCAGTGGAAAAGTTTCCTGACAGTTATGATTGGATCTTTCACTGCAAACACAAACTGTCCTCATGGTCAAATGTCTGATCGTGTGGCGCCAGTCTGAACTTTGAAAGGTCGTCTGGGTACAGAGTGTTTTTTGTCAAAGATCTGCTGGTCAGTGATCTGTTTTTTTTAACCTCCTAGGGCTGCCGTCCACATATGTGGACGTCCCATTTTGGGTTATTTAGACCAAAATACTCAATTTAGCTCAGGTTTTAGTAACGTAAATGTTCACATTTGCTTTATCATCCAATACCAAAAAAATTAAGAGGATGAGATAGATAAATGTTTGATATCCGAGTTCAACCCTCCCACCTCCCTCTCTCTGAAAACAAACCCACCTGTTACCACAGCGTCATGCTCCAATTTAATCTCATGAGGTTTGAAACTGAAGTCTTCTGCTCTTTTTGGAAAATATCACCGTCCTTTGGACATTTCTAAAAATCTAAGTGTACATGAAGCAGAAATGTCCGCTGTAACTTCTGCGTCTCTCTGCTGGACTTCACTGTCTCTCTGCTTCCTGTTTGTCTCTGCAGGTGAGACTGAGCTTGTTTTCAATCAAACAGGATTCTTTGATCGATAAAGTAAAATCAAATTACTCAGACACGTGTTCGTGTCCATGATGACAGTGAGTCTGTACGAGATGTGATCTTCCTGTTCTCAGCACAGATGAAGAGCTCAAGCTGAATTAGAACTTGACTAAATCTTTTATGTTTAAATCATAGTTAAACACATTCATCTGTACAGAAGAGGCAGCAAGAGTAAAGCAAAAAGATAATTTAATATTTGTTCATAGCATGATTGATGCATGTTTATTCCTTTACAGCAGGATCAAACTAAACTACACACTAAAGAAAATATTTATGTTGATTATTTCTAAGAAGATAAGGTGGTTTCTTTAAAAAGCTTCATTAGATTGCAATCTTACATTTGTTAATTTAAATTTATGTGGTCTGTCTGTAGCTCCTGACTGTGAAGTCATCAGTTGTACTTTAACCTTTAACCTCTCTGCTCTGTGCTGTTTCCTCTTTCAGACCAGAAACACATCACAGCTGAGTCTGGACAGGACGTCACTCTGACATGTCGAGCTCCAAACATCAACATTGTCATTGTAGTAGAGTGGAGCAGAGCTGACCTGGGAGATGAATATGTGCTTTTGTACAAGGATGAGCGATTTGAAACAGATGAACAGCATCCATCTTTTAAGAACCGGGTGGATCTGCAGGACAGACAGATGAAGGATGGAGACGTGTCTTTGATTCTGAAGGATGTGACGATTAATGATGCTGGAACATACGAGTGTCGTCTCATCCAGAAAGGAACAGTTGGTTTGAAGCTCATCTGCAGCATCTACCTTCATGTTGATCCTCCCGGTGAGTGACTAGAGTTGAGTGTGTGTGTGATCAGAGGTGAAGCTGCTTCCTGGTTGTTGATGTTTGTTTCTAAAGATGTTGTTGATGAGACTTTGTAGAAAGCAGCTGGTCTGAGTGATGTGATCAGAGTGCAGTAGATAATGTCTGACAGCAGTTTGAAGAGGAAATGGATTCTGTTCTGTTCTTCACTCATCACCTACCTGACAGCTGACACCTCACACCTGTTTCTCACCTGCAGGTCAGACAGGAGGAGACACAGAGGATGGAGGGAAGGAGGCTGGGAATAGAAGACATCCTGGGCTGTTCTCAATAATGTGTCTGTTTATGTTGTTGCTGTGTGTGTTTTATAGTTTTTGTTACCTGCAGAAAACATAAAATACAAAATAGAGAGAATACGTCCTGTGTAGGGGTGGGTTTTTATAATCGATTTATCGATTAAAATCGATTCTGGCTTGGATAACGTAAAATCGATTCATTAAAATCCTGAATCGATTTTTTAATATAAATAAATTTTGCCCGAAATGCCAGAATCTTTGGTGAAACCTCACAAAATTTCAACAACCAACAAACAGCTAAGACAGTAAATGAGAGCAGGAACACGGATTCTGCACAAAGACTTAAACACACAGCGCAACCCGCGGATCACAATCAGTGAGATGTCGCCTTTCTCACAGTTGGGGCTGAAAGCCGACAGCTCTCTCATTCTGATCTGTCGGCGGGTCCGCACTTTGTGTTTCCGCCCTTTTCCTTTCCTTTCCCGCCATTTTTGCGCCAATTCTAAAGCTGTTAGTTTTATCTCTCTCCAAACAATATTGACCGAACCACCAGCAAAAGAAGATCCAAACTATGCTTCACATAAACATCGTCATGAATTCACTCTGACTTTTACTGTTTTGCATCCACCACGATGCACAGCTCTCTCCCCCCCCCCCCCCCCCCCCCCCCTCTCTGTACTGTTTTCTTCATTATTCGCTTGCTTGTTACGCACAAGTCTACCGTTGTTTACAGCGCTGTCGGCCGACGTTTTTTTTTTCTCGTTTTATATACTTCCCAAAAGAAAACCTAATTTCTGCCGTTCAATACTGAAAAAATTTAAACTTTTTAAAATTATGCAAAATGCAAAATGCTTAGCCTTGTCTGTAATAAAACCGCTGTAACTTCAGAGGTAATGTTCATGTGTTGATTAATGGTTTTCTTTCATTTTTGATGTACTGCAGAATATTTGTATAAAATCCCAGGCCTGGAAAATCGCCTTCATGTTTTTCTGTGTTTTATCTTCAGCTACTTTGACACAAAGGCATCTGCTGTGATGCTCACACCTTTGATAAAGTCTTGCGAGTGTCAGCTTCCTTTTTATAGATACAAAAATATGTAAATGTACTGATCTGAATTATAATATTTCTGACTGTCAAAATTCCCCACATTCAAATCGAATCGAATTGAATTGAATCAAATTGTGGATCGAATCAATTCGGGACCTTGTGAATCAGAATCGAATTGATTCTAGAAATCAGTGACGATACCCAGTCCTAAATATAATAGTCACTCATAACTTTACAAACTACTTTACAAAATATAAATGAGGTCATTTACACAGGCTGTCCAGTACAGGAAACATATTTAATAGTCAGTCAGGAGTAAAAAGTGCTCTCTTCCTGCAGGTTGTGCTTTGCTGATCAACACATTAATCTCCAACAACTCGTTTCCATGTTGAGTGTTATTCAACGACAGTAAACATTGATTGATTATGTTAATAATGTTTAGAAAAGTCTACTGTCTGATTATGATGATGATCAGATAGCAGAGATAAAGATGAGGCTGATGGAGGCAGATGACTTTTTAATCTGTTCATGAATTCAGTCGAACATTTAATCAGGAACCGAGTTATAGTTGCAACAGTGGAAACAGTCATGTAATGTGCAAGTGATTGTTTTACCTCGACATTATATCCAGGTACACCAATCATCTGGATTTTCTTTGCTACACTTTTAGAAAGTTTGTCAGCCAGCTGCTTTCCCTTTATGCCAATATGTGCAGGAACCCACGTTAACTTGATCGCTGTGCACTTCACACAATTCAGTCTGACTGCATATAGTGGTTATTTGTATATGTACTTGAGCCTGAACATAATAACTTCCTCTGCCCAATCTAGTGCCATCAGATTTGCCATTAGTTCTCCTGCCTAAACTGCTGAATTAACTGTTATTCTTTCATTTTTCGTAATATTTAAATCTGGAATAACAACAGATAACCTTAATATCAGCCATTTTATAAGCATCTGTAAAGATTCTGACATATTCTGAATATTCACTTTTTTATATATTTACCCACCTCTTTACTGTGTTGCTATCTACCCTTTTTAAGCAAATGTAAGGCAGTAACATGTCCAAGGATCCATGGCGGAACAACAGGAGAATTTACTTATCCTGAATTATCCAACCAAACTACTGAGCTGTTTCGTTTTTCTTTTTTTTTGACAAGGTTGACATGATCTCAGCCTGTAACACAGAAACTGGAGTCTTAAGGCTTGATGATGAATTGTATCTAATTTCAACCCTTTTGGATAGACTTTAATGGCGTTTTATCTGCACCCCATTCTCTGGTCCTCAGTCATCTAAATATATTTAAAATCCTTTTACATCTTGTTGTGCATATGTTTACTGCTAAAGCAGATTCCCAAATATTTAAAATGATCTTTTCTTTCTATAGCATTCTCATATAATTTAAGATTAATATGAAGACTGTATTTCTTATATGTAAAGACTAGGGGTGCAACGATACACAAAATTCACGGTTCGGTACTTTGGTGTCACGGTTCGATATTTTTTCGATACAAAAAATGTTCATGCCTTTTTAATTTGTCATTTATTAAAATTATAAATATATATTTTTAAATTTAATGTTGCTGAAACAACAAAATAATTAAAAAAATAAAATAAATCTATCTAATTGAGAAATCCCTCATCTTTGGAAAAGAGAGTTTATTACAGAGAAATGTCTCTTTCAAAATAAAAGCTGTACTATACGCTTCTTCTGGGCTATATTCTCAGCAGCATATTAAACATATCAGGTCCCCATAAGGAGAATCATGTGCTAACAGCTGTCTAAATGACTCGGGTAAAGTTTGTAGCATGCGTGCTTGTTGTTTTTGTCTGCTTCCACTTGTCTTTGCACTAGGATGATGTCGGAGTAAATGTGCAGTCATATTCGTTGTGTTCCCACTAGTGCTGTCAGCGCTAATCTCGTTGAAATGACGTTAATGCCATAACGCCGCAAATCTCCGTTAACGAGTATATATATATATATATATATATATATATATATATATATATATATATATATATATATATATATATATATATATATATATATATATATATATATATATATGTTGGATTTTTGAAAGAGAGAGGAGACACTTCTCTTCTTTTAAATAAAAGTAGAACTGAGTCCAGGCAGCTCAGACTGACCGACACAGACCGAGGTCACTGACCAGCAGAGCTTTAACCAGTGCTTTAATAAACAACTCTGTGCTTGGACGACCTTTCAAAGTGCAGACTGGCACCACATGATTGTGTTTGCAGAAAATATTTTATCGTGAGTGTCAGGAAACTTTTCCACTTACAGCTGAGATGAAAATGAAGGTTATACCTGGAATATAGATTTCATAGAGAGGCTTGGCTTTTCTCAAACTTTAGCTCACATGCTCTGAATTAATTTATTTATTGGTTTTAGCAGATGCAAAAGTGATAAAAGTTTCAGGGGGAGTCACCAAACCCCAACAACGAACAGAAAATATGAGTTCAATTTTCAGCTGGAGACACGAAGCATGAAGACGCAGCTCTGTGGTTTCAGGTCGGAGCGTCTTCCTCCTCAGCAGGAAGTTGGTGGATGTTTATAATCTGTGGTTTTATGCAGAAGCTGCTGCCGCTGAGCTTGTTGGTGCTTCTTTGATGGAGCTTTCACAGCATTTACTCAGACTGATGAGGACGGTTTCTGATGTGTGCTCAGGGTTTCCGTACCTCCACCTCCTAACTGCTGCACTGAAAACAAGCAGGATCCTGTTATTGACTTAGCAGCAGACCTCAGGCCTGTGTTTGCGTTCACTGGGTTAAAGAGGTGTTCCTATTGAAGTGGCACCTCCCACACACCTTTGACTGTCACAGTAAAGACAAATCCAGATTTTGTCTACATTGACTTTACAGGGATGATCTGATATCGTCGTGTTGGTGTTGTTCCCAGATCATCATGAAAATGTTGTTCCAGGTTCAACATTGCAAGTGACCAATCACATTATTGTGACGTTATTCTTTTGCGCACCAACCCATTCGTGCATTTATGAAATTCCAATGTTGCAAGGACAATATCAATTCTGCTTAGCGTTTATTAAAGGGTTAGGGTTAGGGTCCGTTGATCGACGGACAAAGGCGGTTTCTCGCAGCTTAAGTACAGTTTTTTTGTTTTACGCCGGTTTTTCCCAAAGTTGCAAAAGTATGACATCACAACATTCTGATTGGTCACTTGCAATGTTGATCCTGGAACAACCTTTAGTATGATGATCTGGGAACAACACCAACACGAGGATATCAGATCGTGCGACTTTACAGAGCCAGCAGCAGCAGATCAGCTGTCAGAGCTCCTGTTCCAGAAATGTGGCTTTTCTGCTTTCTCCTCTGCTCCCTGGGCGCTTCTTTACAAGGTGATTTTAGAATAAATGCAACTAAGAAACAGAACAGAAAGCAGTATCAAACAAATGAGTTGTTCACTTTTCCGTGTGGATCATTTTCATTGTAACCCTCACAGCTCGTCTGACTCTGAGTCCCAGCAGCTCTCAGTTCTTTAAAGGAGACTTTGTGTCTCTGAGCTGTGAGGAGGACGACAGCTCTGCTGGATGGACTCTGAGGAGAAACACAAGCAAACGACAGAGGACTCAGTGTGGAGATGTGTGGGGAACATCATTTAACTCTTCCTGTGACATTAGTTACATCGTTGAACGAGACAGTGGAGTTTACTGGTGTGAGTCCAGAGAGGGTCCCATCAGTAACATGGTTAACCTGACAGTCACTGGTAAGCTGAGTGTGTGGAGTTAGTGTTGATGAAGCTGTGTGTAAATGGATGAAATGCTGTAGTTTGTCTCTGTGTTGAGGTGGATCAGTGATCCTGCAGAGTCCTGTCCTCCCTGTGATGGAGGGAGATGACGTCACTCTGCTCTGTAAAACAAAGACCACTCCCTCCAACCTCCCAGCTGCTTTCTTCAAAGATGGCGTCTTCATTGGGAATAGGCCTACAGGTCACATGACCATCCAGCATGTTTCCAGGTCTGATGAAGGCCTCTACAAGTGTGACATCAGCGGTCATGGAGAGTCTCCATCCAGCTGGATCACTGTCACAGGTGACACACTCACCTGTCTGTGTTTCTGCAGCTTTCAACATTCACAATGTGACGACAACTTAATGACTGTGTTTGCTTTATTTTAGGGGAACACACCACCACACCTCCACCTACATCCACCTCTAACCCTGCATCTACCCCTGATCCAGCTGCAGTGAGAACATAAGACATCTGAGAAAACAGACCCAGAGGTACAGCTGATTTTCATTTAGTAAAAAGAAGATAAATCTGTTTCATAAAAGGTTGAACTGTTCCTTTAAATTGATCAGGAAGAGTCAGCAACACGAGCAGGGGGCCAGATCTAGTCTGCTGTGTTTGGATGGGCAGCTAAAAATAAAAGTCGGGACATTATATAAAACACAGAACCTCACAGTCCATTGTTCATTCAGTGGTGCTATTTTCAGTCGTCATGCAAATGTACTGGGAAACCTGCAGTCAGCTGAGACTGAAAAATTGAAAACGCTACGTCCAGATGAACAGAATCAACTTTTTGGGACTTCCTGTTGGGTTTCTTTCACATTAAAAGCATATACATGAGAGTTTGGTTGCCAAACGTTTATTGTGGAAATTCTGGAGGAAGATCTTTGTTATATTCTTTGACATTGTTCAGTGAAGTGTGTTTTGAAATAAAGGCCATTGTTTATTCGTTCAAACCCTCTGATAATGATGATTCTAAATATGTTTGTAGTTTCTGAGGGACAGCTTTGGTTGTGTGCACAGCTGCTTATTTTTCTCTTTGGTGTTTGTGAGTTTACAGTTTCTGCCGCCACAGATCTGAGACGCTAGTGAGCCACCAGACCAACAACTGCAACCAAGCTTCTGGTCTTTCTTTGTGTTTCTTTTAAAAGGTTCTACTGATAAAACAAACTAACAAATACATTTAAAATGTAAAATGTAAAACAAAAAATATTATAAAAAGATATAATAAATCAATATTTTCTTTGTCTTTACATGTTTTGTCACAGTTTTCTGTATTTTAAATGTTCTTTGTCTGAGTAGACGTTTATGAGGTCTCACTCAGTACTTTAAGATGAAAGCAGAGAGCTGAGAGCTCTTTGTGTCTGACAAACTTCAGCAGAATGAAAGTGTGAGTCAGTGTGAGTCAGTGTGAGTCAGTGTGAGTCAGTGTGAGTCGCATCTCGTTGCTGCTCTGCAGAAACTCCAGAGTCTGAAAACTGTGAAGAAGTCTGCTGCCATCTATTGACGACACTGGTGCATTACATGGTGAATATTTGAATGTCTAAAATGATCAGTTCATTGTAAAATGAGCAATAACTCATTTATTATTGATTATTATAACAATGGGCTGTGCAAATAACTGAGACTTTTTTAACCATTTTCTGACCTTTCAAATGTGAGTAAGAACACAAAGCCTTTAGTCTGCAATCATGTTTTCTCTGCTAAACCAAACTACAAGCAAACAAACGTGAATCAGTTTCAACAAATGAACTTAAGACAGCTGGAGTTTTGAAGGCCCTCAGGAAGTCAGAGGTCATGTTCACTCTTTGAGCTTGCTCTTACAAACAGGACCACCATTCATTAATATGTTTGTAACATTTCTTCTCAGTTTGGGTTTAATATTCCAGAGATTTGACTGACAGGAGGAACAGGAGTGTATATTATTGAAAAACATAACATGAAACATAAATAAAACTGCCACGGCTGTATACATACAGTAACCGTGTCGATATGTTTAACCCTTTAAAGCCGGTCAGAGCAGCACGCTCCGTTTTGCGCAACTACTTTTAAATCCCGGTAGCTCTGCAACCACGTAAGCTAGCGCAATAATTTTAAGTGCATATGAAACCGGAGGAGTTGTACTTACATCTTATGCCATCAGCTTGTCCTCGGTCACAGTTTCCTTCCACATACAGTTTTGCAAAAACTGCATAAAAAGCACTTGCAGCAACAAAAACATAATATTCCAGAAACACGGTTTGCCGATCCGATCAGCTGTTTCGTTTTTCTTTGTTTTTGACAAGGTTGACATGATCTCAGCCTGTAACGCAGAAACTGGAGTCTTAAGGCTTGATGATGAATTGTATCTAATTTCCTTAGTAATATCTTTAAAGCTGAACCATAAATGGTTATAAATGATCCATAATCAAGAATTGATCTGATTACCCGTGTGGATAGACTTTAATGGCGTTTTATCTGCACCCCATTCTCTGGTCCTCAGTCATCTAAATATATTTAAAATCCTTTTACATCTTGTTGTGCATATGTTTACTGCTAAAGCAGATTCCCAAATATTTAAAATGATCTTTTCTTTCTATAGCATTCTCATATAATTTAAGATTAATATGAAGACTGTATTTCTTATATGTAAAGACTAGGCGTGCAACGATACACAAAATTCACGGTTCGGTACTTTGGTGTCACGGTTCGATATTTTTTCGATACAAAAAATGTTCATGCCTTTTTAATTTGTCATTTATTAAAATTATAAATATATATTTTTAAATTTAATGTTGCTGAAACAACAAAATAGTTAAAAAAATAAAATAAATCTATCTAATTGAGAAATCCCTCATCTTTGGAAAAGAGAGTTTATTACAGAGAAATGGCTCTTTCCAAAATAAAAGCTATACTATACGCTTCTTCTGGGCTATATTCTCAGCAGCATATTAAACATACCAGGTCCCCATAAGGAGAATCATGTGCTAACGGCTGTCTAAATGACTCGGGTAAAGTTTGTAGCATGCGTGCTTGTTGTTTTTGTCTGCTTCCACTTGTCTTTGCACTAGGATGATGTCGGCGTAAATGTGCAGTCATATTCGTTGTGTTCCCACTAGTGCTGTCAGCGTTAATCTCGTTGAAATGACGTTAATGCCATAACGCCGCCAATCTCCGTTAACGAGTATATATATATATATATATATATATATATATATATATATATATATATATATATATATATATATATATGTTGGATTTTTGAAAGAGAGAGGAGACACTTCTCTTCTTTTAAATAAAAGTAGAACTGAGTCCAGGCAGCTCAGACTGACCGACACAGACCGAGGTCACTGACCAGCAGAGCTTTAACCAGTGCTTTAATAAACAACTCTGTGCTTGGACGACCTTTCAAAGTGCAGACTGGCACCACATGATTGTGTTTGCAGAAAATATTTTATCGTGAGTGTCAGGAAACTTTTCCACTTACAGCTGAGATGAAAATGAAGGTTATACCTGGAATATAGATTTCATAGAGAGGCTTGGCTTTTCTCAAACTTTAGCTCACATGCTCTGAATTAATTTATTTATTGGTTTTAGCAGATGCAAAAGTGATAAAAGTTTCAGGGGGAGTCACCAAACCCCAACAACGAACAGAAAATATGAGTTCAATTTTCAGCTGGAGACACGAAGCATGAAGACGCAGCTCTGTGGTTTCAGGTCGGAGCGTCTTCCTCCTCAGCAGGAAGTTGGTGGATGTTTATAATCTGTGGTTTTATGTAGAAGCTGCTGCCGCTGAGCTTGTTGGTGCTTCTTTGATGGAGCTTTCACAGCATTTACTCAGACTGATGAGGACGGTTTCTGATGTGTGCTCAGGGTTTCCGTACCTCCACCTCCTAACTGCTGCACTGAAAACAAGCAGGATCCTGTTATTGACTTAGCAGCAGACCTCAGGCCTGTGTTTGCGTTCACTGGGTTAAAGAGGTGTTCCTATTGAAGTGGCACCTCCCACACACCTTTGACTGTCACAGTAAAGACAAATCCAGATTTTGTCTACATTGACTTTACAGGAATGATCTGATATCGTCGTGTTGGTGTTGTTCCCAGATCATCATGAAAATGTTGTTCCAGGTTCAACATTGCAAGTGACCAATCACATTATTGTGACGTTATTCTTTTGCGCACCAACCCATTCGTGCATTTATGAAATTCCAATGTTTCAAGGACAATATCAATTCTGCTTAGCGTTTATTAAAGGGTCAGGGTTAGGGTCCGTTGATCGACGGACAAAGGCGGTTTCTCGCAGCTTAAGTACAGTTTTTTTGTTTTACGCCGGTTTTTCCCAAAGTTGCAAAAGTATGACATCACAACATTCTGATTGGTCACTTGCAATGTTGATCCTGGAACAACCTTTAGTATGATGATCTGGGAACAACACCAACACGAGGATATCAGATCGTGCGACTTTACAGAGCCAGCAGCAGCAGATCAGCTGTCAGAGCTCCTGTTCCAGAAATGTGGCTTTTCTGCTTTCTCCTCTGCTCCCTGGGTGCTTCTTTACAAGGTGATTTTAGAATAAATGCAACTAAGAAACAGAACAGAAAACAGTATCAAACAAATGAGTTGTTCACTTTTCCGTGTGGATCATTTTCATTGTAACCCTCACAGCTCGTCTGACTGTGAGTCCCAGCAGCTCTCAGTTCTTTAAATATGACTTTGTGTCTCTGAGCTGTGAGGAGGACGACAGCTCTGCTGGATGGACTCTGAGGAGAAACACAAGCAAACAACAGAGGACTCAGTGTGGAGATGGGTGGGGAACATCATTTAACTCTTACTGTGACATTAGTTACATCGTTGAACGAGACAGTGGAGTTTACTGGTGTGAGTCCAGAGAGGCTCCCATCAGTAACATGGTTAACCTGACAGTCACTGGTAAGCTGAGTGTGTGGAGTTAGTGTTGATGAAGCTGTGTGTAAATGGATGAAATGCTGTAGTTTGTCTCTGTGTTGAGGTGGATCAGTGATCCTGCAGAGTCCTGTCCTCCCTGTGATGGAGGGAGATGACGTCACTCTGCTCTGTAAAACAAAGACCACTCCCTCCAACCTCCCAGCTGCTTTCTATAAAGATGGCTCCCTCATCAGGAAGCAGCCTACAGGTCACATGACCATCCAGCATGTTTCCAGGTCTGATGAAGGCCTCTACAAGTGTGACATCAGCGGTCATGGAGAGTCTCCATCCAGCTGGATCACTGTCACAGGTGACACACTCACCTGTCTGTGTTTCTGCAGCTTTCAACATTCACAATGTGACGACAACTTAATGACTGTGTTTGCTTTGTTTTAGGGGAACACACCACCACACCTCCACCTACATCCACCTCTAACCCTGCATCTACCCCTGATCCAGCTGCAGTGAGAACATAAGACATCTGAGAAAACAGACCCAGAGGTACAGCTGATTTTCATTTAGTAAAAAGAAGATAAATCTGTTTCCTAAAAGGTTGAACTGTTCCTTTAAATTAATCAGGAAGAGTCAGCAACACGAGCAGGGGCCAGATCTAGTCTGCTGTGTTTGGATGGGCAGCTAAAAATAAAAGTGGGGACATTATATAAAACACAGAACCTCACAGTCCATTGTTCATTCAGTGGTGCTATTTTCAGTCATCATGCAAATGTAGGGGAGACCGGGGATAGTTGTAACGTGGGTCAGTTGTAACACTTCCAATTTCTCCAATCAGGGCTAAGTTTCAAATGATGTGACTCATCCTGTGCATGCCCAATTCAGTTCTGCTATCACATGTGAAAAATCAGCACATTTTGTCAAACACAGACAATTTAACACGAAAAAAAGTAATTTGTATGCCAAAAAGTAAGTTTTTCTACTTTATTTCAATTTCTAATAGCATTATCTGCTTTGCAGTTAAACTCATCAAACTTAAATTATGTTATTTGTATGTCTATGGGGATATATTCTGTGTAGGTCTTTAGTGCTAATGTTTTAGCCATTGGCTGTAATGTTAGCTAGTTCATGGCTATAGGAGTCTGGGTCAGTTGTAACAGCAACAGTCTGGGTTAGTTGTAACAATAATGCAGATGTTACAACTTACCACACTATTACTTTAACTTATATTAAACAAGTTGGGGCAACGACATCAGCAGAGAGAGGTTCACTGGTCGCTTTTGTATATGCGGTTAATGCCATTGGCAACACAATTCCTCCACTGTTTGTGTTCCCACACATACATTATGCAGACCACTGTGTCAGAGATGGACCAGTAGGAAGTATTGGTAATGGAAATAAATCAGGATGGGTGCAAGAAACAGATTTCCTCATCTTTCTGAAGCACTTTGCAAACCACACCAAGGAAAGCCATGATAAAAAGTAATGGAATTGCGATGCTGGTGAACAACTACATTTTTTCAGCTTCATTGTTATGTTCAAAATTGGTGCAAGAGTTGTAGGTTATAATGCCCACTGAGCCAATGAGGCCAAACTCAAGGAAGACCAACCAAAATCAATGAAATATTCAGTTGCAGAAAATTCCATAATTTGTCTTTTTTGGGGGGGTTGGAATATGTTCAAAAGCTAGATTTCTGCATTCTGTCACACACACACATAGCTACATAAATGGCTCTAAGTGCATTCATGTATTGAATAAACAAAGATTACATGTTAATGTTTTGTTAGTACCCTTATTTCATTGTGTTACATTTCACCCCAGGATATGTTACAACTAACCCAGACTATGGGGTTAATTGTAACATTTCACTCTTTGTGTTTGAGACCATACCATGCAATGGGTAATTGTGCTGCAGAAAAAATAGCTGCACTATTTAATAGCCGAGACATGTAAATACTTTGCATTACATTTTCAATCCACTACCTTAAAAGAGCTTCAATTTACAGACAGAAATGTCAAAAATGTTACAACTATCCCCGGTCTCCCCTACTGGGAAACCTGCAGTCAGCTGAGACTGAAAAATTGAAAACGCTACGTCCAGATGAACAGAATCAACTTTTTGGGACTTCCTGTTGGGTTTCTTTCACATTAAAAGCATATACATGAGAGTTTGGTTGCCAAACGTTTATTGTGGAAATTCTGGAGGAAGATCTTTGTTATATTCTTTGACATTGTTCAGTGAAGTGTGTTTTGAAATAAAGGCCATTGTTTATTCGTTCAAACCCTCTGATAATGATAATTCTAAATATGTTTGTAGTTTCTGAGGGACAGCTTTGGTTGTGTGCACAGCTGCTTATTTTTCTCTTTGGTGTTTGTGAGTTTACAGTTTCTGCCGCCACAGATCTGAGACGCTAGTGAGCCACCAGACCAACAACTGCAACCAAGCTTCTGGTCTTTCTTTGTGTTTCTTTTAAAAGGTTCTACTGATAAAACAAACTAACAAATACATTTAAAATGTAAAATGTAAAACAAAAAATATTATAAAAAGATATAATAAATCAATATTTTCTTTGTCTTTACATGTTTTGTCACAGTTGTCTGTATTTTAAATGTTCTTTGTCTGAGGAGACGTATATATAAGTACTTTAAGATGAAAGCAGAGAGCTGAGAGCTCTTTGTGTCTGACAAACTTCAGCAGAATGAAAGTGTGAGTCAGTGTGAGTCAGTGTGAGTCAGTGTGAGTCGTATCTCGTTGCTGCTCTGCAGAAACTCCAGAGTCTGAAAACTGTGAAGCATTTAAAGTCTGCTGCCATCTATTGATGACACTGGTGCATTACATGGTGAATATTTGAACGTCTAAAATGATCAGTTCATTGTAAAATGAGCAATAACTCATTTATTATTGATTATTATAACAATGGGCTGTGCAAATAACTGAGACTTTTTTAACCATTTTCTGACCTTTCAAATGTGAGTAAGAACACAAAGCCTTTAGTCTGCAATCATGTTTTCTCTGCTAAACCAAACTACAAGCAGTGCCGGTCCTAGCCTGTTTGGCACCCTGGGCGAACACTCCCTCTGGCGCCCCCCCCCCCCCCCCCCCCTCCCACACACACACACACAAAACATATTAAGGATTGTACATTAACATAAAGCTGTTGTACACACACACGAAGAGAGAGAGTATACATAGTATGCAAACGGCTACCAAACAGCCATCATAATACGTCATACAATGAGAACAGGACAAATCAACAATTGACAATGACTAATTAATATTAAAATCTGTAACATAATGTTTGGAGTTTAGTCTGTTACTGTTACTATTTTTACCATTTCTTCTTGGAGCAACTGTAACCCACATAATTTCCTTAGGGATTAATAAAGTATTCTGATTCTGATTGTTTCAGGATGACCTGCCATTATCCAATCACACATCTGCTTACCTGCATCTTTTGCTCGTTTCTCCTCCTCTTCTTTTCTCTTTTTTCTAAACTGAGGACCTGATGGCTTTGAACTTTTCTTGTCCATCTTGGTTTTAATTTTGCACTCCAGTATGAACACAAATCCCCCAACCCGAGGATCACCACAACATGATCTAACACACCTACACCTTAGTTCACAGATTCACTTTGTCTAGGGTTTATTTCTGAGATTTCAAACAATCCAGGATTCAAATCATGAATACATAATGGGCTTGGATTTACATCATTATAAATGAAATGTGCTCTATTTGGAAGCAGCCGGCCCCCCTCCCCTTTCGACGGGCTGTGTGTGAGACTTTAAATCATCAAACTGTAAATTATAAATTTTAAATTGTTATTGATCCCTTTACCCCGAGTCCTAAAGTGTATATTTATTTTCTTACTCTTCTTATATTTATTGTTTGTTTACTTGCACTGCTGTAAGTGGAGCCTCGTCGTCTCGTCTCTCTATATACTGGACTGTATGTAGCGGAGATGACAATAAAGTTTACTTTGACTTCAGCAGCGAGCAGGCGCACCGAGGGCTCTCGCTCACTTTTCACGTATAGAATTTTGAAAAAACATCGGTGCAAATTATAAGTCTGTATCATGATGTCTGCTGTTTTCGTGTTTGTTGTTTTGTTTTTATTTTATTTTGCGAGTTGGTTATTAGATGCTGCTCCAGCCAGCCAGAGACTCCCCCGCCGCCCCGCCCTCTCCTCTCTGCGCCGCAAGCAGCAGGCGCACCTCGCAAACGGAGGGCGCTCTTACTCCCAGCAAATGGGCGATAGAAAACCGATCGGTGCCTGTACCATTCCCAATATGCGCTGGCATGATGTACAGCATGAGTACAAGCAATTTTTTTTTTTTTTTTTGCTGATGCCCGTGATGCCGCCCCCCACCACAATACCGCCCCGGGCAACTGCCCGTGTCGCCCGTATCTAAAACTGCTACTGGCTACAAGCAAACAAACGTGAATCAGTTTCAACAAATGAACTTAAGACAGCTGGAGTTTTGAAGGCCCTCAGGAAGTCAGAGGTCATGTTCACTCTTTGAGCTTGCTCTTACAAACAGGACCACCATTCATTAATATGTTTGTAACATTTCTTCTGCTCTCAGTTTGGGTTTAATATTCCAGAGATTTGACTGACAGGAGGAACAGGAGTGTATATTATTGAAAAACATAACATGAAACATAAATAAAACTGCCACGGCTGTATACATACAGTAACCGTGTCGATATGTTTAACCCTTTAAAGCCGGTCAGAGCAGCACGCTCCGTTTTGCGCAACTACTTTTAAATCCCGGTAGCTCTGCAACCACGTGAGCTAGCGCAATAATGTTTTTTGCATATGAAACCGGAGGAGTTGTACTTACATCTTATGCCATCAGCTTGTCCTCGGTCACAGTTTCCTTCCACATACAGCTTTGCAAAAACTGCATAAAAAGCACTTGCAGCAACAAAAACATAATATTCCAGAAATACGCTTTGCCGATCCGATCAGCTGTTTGTAACACTTCCTACATTAGAATAGACATCAGCGCAAACTTTCGCATGTCCGCCATGACCTGCCCAAAACCGGAAGTGACGTCATTTTCGCGGAAATGTAGTTTTTTACCATCAGGGCCTCATGAGCCTATACTGGTGTTTTTAAAAGTTATGTTTGACTTTATGACTTTCTGTGTCGTTTCTGGGATGCTTAGGACTCATATTGCACTGCTGGAAATAGTTTATTTTGATGCATATGCTGCTTTTTTGCAAATTTGCTTTATAATATTTATTTTCGTTTTTTCTGCAGTATATAAAAATTGGTGTATTTCAAAAATAAAACTATGCAGACACTCAAAATAAATTTCCTGTGGTCTGAAACTATTTTGTGCAACTTTTTTGTATTTACAGTTTTGAGGAATAAGCCTCTTAAATTTCTCTAACTAGAAATATATGTTAAAAAAAACAAAAACGATTTTCAATTTTTTTGTAGTTTATTGCACTTTCTTGCAAGTTATGTAATTACTATGCACTTAATGCAGACATATTATTAAAATTTAGGCTGTAATGGTTGTATTGATGTATCGCAACTTGAAATGCTCCCAAAAATGGCTCCACAGCATGTAAAAATATAATATAAGCTCTGGCGGACTTGGTTCTATGGTAGGTCTTAAAGGGTTAAGGGAATGCGGTTCAGCAGCTTTAAGTTGACGTAACTTCTCATTACTCCTGATGTCAACAAGCATATTCTGAATGTCATTAAATAACACGCTGGGACTAGTTTCCATCGTCCTGTTTATGTCCGACTCTGTGCTTGTTTTTTTCAGTCCTTGGCAGTCAGTAAATAACAGATGTTAGCTGGTCATTTAGCTATTAAAATGATGTTTCTGTGATGAGAACGCCTCAGTTCTTATCGGTGTTTGCAGCAGGTGATCATGTTAACCTATAAGTGTACTTGCCAACCTGCTGATCTAGCTCTACAGAAACCTAAAAAGCACTCGACTTCAGCTCCAGGCGACACAGAGTGAAGACTACACAGAGACAAACAGCAGTCGAGCCGTAGCCTCAGGCTGATACTCATTATTATCACATGTCGATCATTTCCGACATATTTCCTGTTAAAAAACAGATGCAGCTCAGATTCCAGTAAGACCCAACTGTATGTTTACTTTCTTTAACGAAGACGTTAAAACAGACTTGTGTGATTCAAAGTTCAGCTTCACCTCACCAACAGTTTTATGATGAAATATTTTCCTATCATTGCTTCTGTCACTAAACTATCCAGCAAACCTTCTTCTAAATTTAAAAACAGATCACAGCTTAAGGATTTGGGGAACTGACTGAGGAGATTAAATGAGTGTTTTCAGTTATTTGAAGCAGATGGTAACGCTGTTATATGATCAAAACACAGCTGCTGATTAAGAACTTTAAATAAAAAGGGCTAAAAAGAGGAAACAATTAAAGCTACGTGATAATTATTTAAACTTTTATTTCGTTTTCTGCATCATCGACCCTCAGCTGGATGATACAGACGGGGTCCCCGTCTGGATTAGCTCTCTTCCTGGGGTCTGTTCCTCTCATGAAGACGTGACACTCGTACACTCCAGTGTCAGTAGCCGTCACTTTCTGCAGCACCAAAGACGCGTCTCCGTCCTCCATCTGTCTGTCCTGCAGATCCATCCGGTTGTCAAAATACGGACGCTCGTTTACTGGATCGAACGTCGTATCATGGTGAAGAAAAACCTGTTCTGGGTGCAGGTCCGGTCTGCTCCACTCTACACCGATGATGTCGTTGTTTGGAGCTCGACATGGCAGAATGATCGTCTGTCCCGGCTCCGCTGTGATGATTTTCTGGTCTGATAAAGAGCAGAGAGGTTAAAGTAACTGCAGCAGCAGCCAGTCAGACAGAGATTGCTGAGCTCTGCTAAATGGGACCAGAGGACGAGGAGGTTTACCATCAGCTGGATGTCTGACAAAATATGATCCACATTGAGTTCATTGAGCGAACTGAAGAAGATCAGCACGTCCATCTGAATATGGACGACATTTGTGTTTTCACTAACATTCAGCACTTTTCTATAACCAGCTTCAACTTTCCCAGATGCTGGATTAAGCTAAACTCCTGCACCGAACTCTGCTATGATGAAGGTTTCAGATGCCTGGGCTCAAAGTTTACATTTACAGATATCTGTTCAGGCTGAAAAGTTCCTCAGATGCCTTTAATTTTAGTATCTTTTACTTGACAATATGAAACATTGAATCATCTGCACTTGGTTGTGTGAACACAGTTCAATTCAGTTCAATAACTTCAGAAACTTGTTTGATAGCATTTGTTCGGTTGACAAATATTTCCTGGTTGGTTTTGTTGAAGCGTCACAAAGATAATTAAAGTGTAAGGTAACAAAGAGCCTGACAGTTCCTTATTATCCACAGTTAATGAAAGAAGAAGAGCTGCCTCTGCTCTTACACTGAGTCCAGCTCTAATACAAGAATGATTTATTCCAGATTTACACCAACTTCTGTAAAGGCGTAAAGATCCAATCCGAGCTTTGACGTTTTGTTCTTATGACAAAGTTGAAAAACTTGCAACAGGAGTCCGATGAAAACTCAGTGCAGCAGAGAGAGTTTTCATTGGCTCTCTTTCTGGAACAAAGTCATCTGATGGTCAAATCTGAATCTTCTCCTTGGAACAGATCACTTAAACTTAATTCAGCTTCAGTAGAATAGGCTCAGGTCATAGAATAGGACAGAATAACTATTTTATTGTAACTCTGAATATACACCAGTTATTGAGCATTAGAACTGCCATCAGACTAATACAATATAATGAATCTAAGCATCTACGAAATAAATATGTTCCCACATACACACAGAAATACAGCAATAAAGCCCAGTGGACATCTCTATTGCAGACATTTTGCACTCATACGGAGGGATTTTAAACAGTTTCAGAGATCATTTACATCCTGAATGTTTACAGAACTCTTCATGAAATCCTGTTTGATTCAAAAAGATTATTCTCACCTGCAGAGACGAGCAGGAGGCAGACAGACAGTAAAGTCCAGCAGAGAGACGCAGAAGTTACAGCGGACATTTCACACAGACGTCCAACGATGGTTCGATTGTTTGAGAATGGCAGAGAAAGTAACTGAGTGTTTTACAAGGCGTGCATGTGAGGTGATGGGGATTGGTTGAGGGTTGCTCTGACTTGTTTCTGACAGAGGTGGAGTCAGAGTAACTGAAGTGTTTCAGGCTTGAATTGTGTGTTTGCTCAGACAGTCGGAGACTTGTTTATAATGACACTCATCATTTCATTTCCATCGCAAATTATATTTGATTTATATCGATTATATCCTTATTAGTACCACACAACCAGCTTTTAATGCAGTGTTGCCTGAGGGCCTGACAACAGGAACGAACAAAAACCAGGACGACTCTCACTCAGTACGTTAACACGAGCTCTTTGTGTCTAATAAACTTCACATTTATGAACACATGACTGAGCTGATCAGTTGTAGTCGCAGGTCTTTAGATATAATTATGAATATCCAGCACACATTTCTGACATGTTTCTTTTACGTCTGATACAAAATATATCATAAATCTTATGCACATGAAAATCTGATGGTCAACCACAACGCTTACATTCTTTAACTACAGTATGTAACTAACAAACTGGCATTAAAATGTGATTTGAAGTTCATGTACCTCCCCAGGACTTTTACTGCTGCAACAACAGCAGTGAAGCTCAATAACTCATTTCTTTAAACAGTTCTTAGTTTATATTAAATCAAATTTTTCAAATTTAAAGTAAGAATTGAAAAAAGCATTTAAGATCATTTTGGGGGGTTTATACATTTTATAAATGATTTAAATCCTGTTACATAAAATAATGTTAAAATAAACTGAAAGAAACAACACAGAACATAAGAAACACATTTTATATTAAAGCTGCTTTCAAAATCTTTAGATATTGTACATATAAATAGTTAAAGTTAAGCAGTAAACAACACCATGAAATTTAGTTAAAGTAACTCAAGTGCTAATGCTAATGTGTCCCCGTTGCAATGTTTACATTACTCTGCACCAGAGATGAGTGCGAGGATGTGACATTTATGACCTGTGTTGAACTTGAATTCACAGTTTTCATTGTCACAAACTTTGGCTCTATTTCACCTGCTCGGATCATGATTGGTAAATGAAACTAAACGGAAAACTTGAGAGAGCTGGTTTGTTTAGTGAATTCAGTGAGCAAGAGCTGTTCTGACCCTCTGATACTCTTAGGTGTAAACATATAATATAGCATCTGAATCAATTTCATTCAGTTTATTTCTATAGCACCAAATCACAGATTATAGTCGTTAGCTTCTGATATCAGACAAGATCAGGTGAACACGCCAAACATTCATATGGAAGAAATTAAAAAAAAGCAAACCAGGAGTCAGACAAAAATTCACTGCAGTTTTAATTATCTGTTTTTCTTTAACAAACCCTCACCTGACGGTTAGCAAAACCAGTCTTATCTGGTCTGGAACAGACCCAAGATCAGATCTAGCCATGCCACATGCAAAACATTGGTATGAGGAAATGAATAAGACAAACCAGGAGTCTGATAAAAGTTCACTGTCATTGGCTGAATTTTATTTGGCTCTATTCTCGGAACAAAACCTCACCTGATGGTGAGGGGAGGACGAGGACGTGACATTTATGGGATTAATGACCTCTGCTAAGCTTAAATTCACAGTTTCCAAGCTCTCTTTTCATCTGCTCCGATCGTGATTGCTAAATTAAACTAAACACATGATGTGATTCAGAGCAGTTTGCTTACCATTAGCTTGTTTTAGGACTGTTTTTGTTTGGGTGAAACATCAATATGTTAGATGTTTAGCCCATTTAGTAGTTGGAGTTTCATCCAGCATTCAGGATGCCTGGGTTCAAAAACTTCCAGATACACGTCGATATGTTGCTCAGATGTATTGACAGACCAACCACACCCTGCCTCTTTTCAGTGTTTAACTAAGATGTCTTATCTGTGGTTTGGTCCCAGATCACAAAAAAAACAAAAACCTTTAAAAAAGTGAATTTTGGATTTCTTCATGACTCCAGCTGGCCCGAGTATCTCCACTGACTCTTTAGCAGTATGAGGGCTAGTGATGGTAAGTTTGATTCTTTTTACTGAATCGAGTTTTAATGAGTCACTCACCAAAGTGAATCGTTTTTTTTTGAGTCATTTGATTCACTGAGTCAGTCGACCAGGCAGTGTAAAAATTTACATTTTTACTCAAACTTAATTTGTTTCTCTTTTCATGTAAATCCTACTGCTAAGATGAATGATTCTAAAAGAAAACAACTATTTTATAGAGCAAAAAAGAGCAAAAACATTTCTAAAATTAAGCAATTTAGTATCAAAATTGCTTAATAAACATTTATTTTTATTTTATTTTATTTTATTAGTATTTTCCTTAAATGTCTTAAATATATATTTTCTCATCTAAATGTCCACTGAGCTGTGAGCCAGGGGGCGGTAATGCGCCTTAACATTGGTTGCCAACCAAGAAGAAAAAGAAGCTGTGAGCCAGGAGGGAGGGGGTGAGTAGCTCAAATGTGCTGTTAGCATGTTAGCAGAGCGATGCTACTGTGAACCGAGGAGCTATTTTCTTGATGTGAGCTTCTACTCAGGGTTTTTTCTTCCAGTTCAGAGCAGAAATGTTTTTGTTAAGATACTGGATGTTGTGTTTTTCTCCACAATTTTAATTATAAGCTAGATACATGCTAACAGCAACAGGGATGAGTCAGTGAGTCAGTTGGGCTTGTGAATCAAGATTCATGAGTCAGTAAAGTGATTCTCGAATATTGAACGATTCGTTCATGATTTGCACATCACTAATGAGGGCTGTGGTTTCCTATCAGCCAGTCAGAGCTGCTGTTCTGTGATTGCCAAGAACCCTGTGTTTGATTGTTATTTGATGATTCGTCTTTTAGTGACTTTGTCTATGGGCATTCTTTTTCTGAAGAGTGAGTCTGGTCGCCATTTTCTAATTTATCTCATTACTTTATTAGTTGAGTCAGTGTCCTGAAGGATCATAATCATGTACTGCATGAAAACAGTTAATCTTTGTACATTTAGCAGCATCACACATGCAGACCTTATTTTTATGTCAGAGTTGACAGTGCTACGTTTACTGACTCTCACACATCTGACATAGTTAGTGACCATAAATAAAACAGATTGTTGTGAATCAGGACTAAAAATCGTAAAGTGTTGAAAAAACAGGTTTTGTGTGTTGTGTTTTCAGTTCTCAGCGTGTCAGTTTACAGAAATGATGTTACTGAAACCAGAAACTACAAAGAGCCTCTGGATGGAATTTCATCAGAAGAGAAGGAACAAACTAGTTCATGACTATTTTAAACACATTAAAAACTCCAACATGATTTATTACATTGCTCTGTCGTCTCAGGCCCTGCTGTCATCAGGGCAAACTGTAAAACTGATATGAACATAATCAACCCAGATATTTGTTTACTTGGCCACTAGAGGGAGATGTTTGAGCACTACACACACACTGCATGGCTTCATTAGATCATCCATTATTTAATAACATTCAGTTGAACATAAGCAGGTTTTTTTTTTAAATAAATATCAGTGCTTTAATTAACTATTAATAAAAATCAGCTTCACTTAAATATGCCCATATGCTTTGACGTTTTGTTCTTATGACAAAATTGAAAAACTTGCAACAGGGGTCAGATGAAAACTCAGTGTAGCAGAGAGAGTTTTCATTGGCTCTGAAATCATCTGATGGTCAAATCTGAATCTTCTCCTTGGAACAGATCACTTCTAATTCAGCTTCAGTAGAATAGGCTCAGGTCATAGAATAGGACAGAATAACTATTTTATTGTAAGTCTGAATATACACCAGTTATTGAGCATTAGAACTGCTATCAGACTAATACAATATAATGAATCTAAGCATCTATGAAATAAGTATGTTCCCACATACACACAGAAATACAGCAATAAAGCTCAGTGGACATCTCTATTCCAGACATTTTGCACTCATACGGAGTGATTTTAAAAAGTTTCAGAGATCATTTACATCATGAATGTTTACAGAACTCTTCAGGAAATCCTGTTTGATTCAAAAAGATTATTCTCACCCGCAGAGACGAGCAGGAGGCAGACAGACAGTAAAGTCCAGCAGAGAGACGCAGAAGTTACAGCGGACATTTCACACAGACGTCCAACGATGGTTCGATTGTTTGAGAATGGCAGAGAAAGTAACTGAGTGTTTTACAAGGTGTGCATGTGAGGTGATGGGGATTGGTTGAGGGTTGCTCTGACTTGTTTCTGACAGAGGTGGAGTCAGAGTAACTGAAGTATTTCAGGGTTGAACTGTGTGTTTGCTCAGAAAGTCGGAGACTTGTTTATAATGACACTCATCATTTCATTTCCATCGCAAATTATATTTGATTTATATCGATTATATCCTTATTAGTACCACACAACCAGCTTTTAATGCAGTGTTGCCTGAGGGCCTGACAACAGGAACGAACAAAAACCAGGACGACTCTCACTCGGTACGTTAACACGAGCTCTTTGTGTCTAATAAACTTCACATTTATGAACACATGACTGAGCTGATCAGTTGTAGTCGCGGGTCTATAGATATAATTATGAATATCCAGCACACATTTCTGACATGTTTCTTTTACGTCTGATACAAAATATATCATAAATCTTATGTACATGAAAATCTGATGGTCAACCACAACGCGTACATTCTTTAACTACAGTATGTAACTAACAAACTGACATTAAAATGTGATTTGAAGTTCATGTACCTCCCCAGGACTTTTACTGCTGCAACAACAGCAGTGAAGCTCAATAACTCATTTCTTCAAACAGTTCTTAGTTTATATTAAATCAAATTTTTTAAATTTAAAGTAAGAATTGAAAAAAGCATTTAAGATCATTTTTTGGGGGGGGTTATACATTTTATAAATGATTTATATCCTGTTACAAAAAATAATGTTAAAATAAACTGAAAGAAACAACACAAAACGCAAGAAACACATTTTATATTAAAGCTGCAGTGATGAGCGGCTCCTCGCACCCTGGTGCACATCTGAGCGTGTGCGGTTTACAAGAGCGAGCGTGTTGTTGAGTCACACGATCATATGATTGTCTTTAGCAGGGGATGCTGATTGGATGCTGTCATTTGGGGTGATCGTGGCTCAAGAGTTGGGAGTTCGCCTTGTAATCAGAAGGTTGCCGGTTCGAGCCCCGGCTTGGACAGTCTCGGTCGTTGTGTGCTTGGGCAAGACACTTCACCTGTTGCCTACTGGTGGCGCCAGTGTCCGGCAGCCTCGCCTCTGTCAGGGTGGCTGTGGCTACAATGTAGCTGCCATCACCAGTGTGTGAATGGGTGCATGACTGGATATGTAAAGCGCTTTGGGGTCCCTAGGGACTAGTAAAGCGCTATATAAATACAGGCCATTTACCATTTACTGAACACCTCCTGTGTCCACTAGATGGCGGTGAAGATTACGCACTAACTTTATGCAGGCGATCATGTTAAAATTTCCTCTAAATGCCATGACAATGACCTATTGCTGATTTTCTGCTGCCACCAGGTGACATTTGTGTCACCTAATAATGGTACATGGACGTCTCCAGACTCAAATTCCCATCAAGCACAAGTTTTAAGTTTGGAACATATTGGATCATTTGCAGTTGAGATATACGATTTTGAGTCTTTTGGCGAATGATTAAAATTAGTGCCATGACATTTCAACAACAAGTCTCTTTTTAAGACTAAATTAGAATTTGGAGAAAACTCACAGTTTTGAACATAAACTGAGTAAACTGCTTTAGGGTATGAGGCTGCTGTATAATGAAAAATGTTCTTTATTTGTTTAAATGATGCTGTCTTTGTGGTATTGTATCAAGAGTCCAGCAGCATGATTTAAAAGGCTGTGTTAAATTAGATTTCAAACTAGAGAGCCGTGTGTGTGTGTGTGTGTGTGTGTGTGTGTGTGTGTGTGTGATGTATGTCGGTTTTTTTATTGTCTTTTAAGTTAAGCAGTAAACAACACCATTAAATATAGTTAAAGTAACTCAAGTGCTAATGCTGATGTGTCCCCGTTGCAATGTTTAGTGATTACTAACAGCTGCAAAAGTTCTGGAGTCACTAATAAACACAAATAAAACAAAAAGTATAAAAAATGTTTATTCTGTGGAGGTGAAATTTCCTCCATGGAGGTGCAGGAAGATCTGCTGACCTGTTGGTGGCAGGTCTTTAATTCTAGTAACTTTGGTAGGGTGTATGTTGGAGCGCTCTCTCCTTGTTTTCTTTTTAAAAGGGGCACAAAGCTCAGCATTACATAGATAAGGGGTTAGGTGGGGAATAGTTTCAATGCAAACCCAGGATGACAGCACGAGGTGAGGCAGAGGAGGAGCAGGGAAGTGACGAAGGAGGACCAAAAGGATCCTTCTGTATCTTTGGGTTTGCAGCAATAAGCAGGTGGATTTTTAATGTTTCTAACTGTTTGCACAGTTTCCATGCTGTTATTTTTTAGCTTTGGGGCCGTTTTATAATAGTTTTGTCTGAGGTATTTAAGCTTCTATTTGTTCTATTTTAGCTCCTCAACAACGCGTTTAATCTGCTCTAAAACGTTTACAGTGGTTTGATTCTATATGAGCTCGTTCCAGTTCTTTCAGTCAGTCCACTGCTTCTCTCCGGATCATTTTCCCTGTTCCTCATAAATCCCAAGGATGGAGCCCGTGGGTGAATGTTAGAGTCTGGACACATTTCCAACCTGAAAAGAAGAAATGACATTCAGTTACCTTTGTGTGCAGCAGAAATGCCTCTTGGGTGCACTGGAAATAGAAAAGCACATTCCTCACTTATTTTAAAGCTAATGCGTTCAATAGCATTTCTATAAAATCAGACCTGATTTTTATTAGGGGGGGGGGGGGGGGGGGGGGGGGCGCTAGTTTCATTCACCATATTTACTGATTCCTCTCAAACAAGTAAATCTCCTCATGAACCAACTCCATCATATTAAGCCCATCTCTCAGCATAAACATTACTGTCATGGGTTACTTTGATAACTCCAAACTACAGGGGGTCAGAGGTCGTTAGAAGCTCCCTGGCTGTGAAGAGACAGGAGGCGAGCTGTAGGAAACCCTTTGACAGCTGATAAAGAATTGTAAATGCTTTTCCTTGGAAGACGGCAGCTCGTGAAAGGCAGATGTGCAATGCTTTTGTGCTGTCTGAACGACCATCGCTGAACATCTATAATCCAGGTTTATCCCTTTTTGTTAGGTGTGACTGCACTTAAAGAGGTGTCTGTCTTCATGCATGAGAGACAAAGGTGCCACCCTGTCTGCTGGCTTTGTTATCTTCACACCTCGGCTCGTATGATTAGGTAGAGGATGATTAGGGGGTCCATGACCCTCTTGGGGACACTCCCATGTGGCTAAATGTGGGACTCTCCATCAGTAGCTCCTTACACTACGCTGAGCTGGATGACTGAGAACCTTCACAGACATACTTCCAGGTGAATGTAACCCTACGGAGAAACTACAGCGAGAGTCAAGCGGCTAACTTTGGTGTTTTTACAAGTATCAGGTAATTTTATATGTGACTTTTCTATCAGCTGAACAAACTGTGCATGGATATTCACGCTAAAGTTAAATGCAGAGAAAGCGCAGAGTCTCTGCTTTCAGAAACAATTGGATTTGTTTCAATTGAGTGAACGGTTCAAAAGTTACAGTGATTTAAAAACACGTTGCAAAAACCTGTTGGATTGTGAGGTTCAGACATTAAAATGCAATTCTACATCCGGACACTAGAGGGCGCAGAGCGCGATGGTGGTACTGAACAGTGTTTTGGGGCGCAGAAGAAGAATTTCACAGAAAGAACTTCCTGTTATGAAGCTAACGCCAGCACAGCATGTGTGTCTTTTGTGTTCACGGTTTAAAGAAGATTTTTGTGTTTTCGTCTACTTGTTACCCAGGCTGACAGCAGCTTCACTGCCTCAGGTTAGTAAACACGCATTACAATGAATGTGCACGGCACACCTCACAGTGCAGGATGTTGTTCGGTCATTCGTACATCTCGGTAAAGGATGCAGGTCATTGTGTGTACATTGTGGGTTCAGGCTGCAGGCTGATTGATGCTAATGCAGAATACAGTGGAACCCCGACTTACGAAAACTTTCACGAAACATTCAAGTTACGAAGGCACTGAACGGCAATACTTCTGCCCGTGTTACGGCAAAATGCCCGCGTAACGAAATCCGCTGGCTCTGATTGGCTGAGCCTTCAATGCCCACAATGCCTTCCGAATCATGTGACAACCCCTTCACTTCCGTACTTGCGCTTTGCTGTCCACTTGAACCACGCAGCTAGCAAAATGAAGCGTAAAGTGCTGTCGATGAAAACAAAGAGAGAAATTATTGATAAATATGAGCGAGGTGTGAAACTTAGTGCTATTGCACGTGAGTATGGCCGAAATCCTTCGACCATAGGAACAATTCTAAAACAAAAAGAAGTCATCAAAGCAGGTAAGCCTTCACTGGGCACCACCATCATGTCCAAAAGGAGGACCCCCATACACGACGAGATGGAAAGGCTTCTCCTTGTTTGGATTAAAGACAAGGGAAAGACTGGCAATACCCTCACAGAGACTATCATTTGCGAGAAGGCGTCCTCAATTTATAATGATTTAGTAAGTAAGGCAGCTTCCGATGAGCAGCCAACGGCATCGATGTCCTCGCAGGAGGCACCCCTAACCTCCCCAGAGTTCAGGGCATCGCATGGGTGGTTTTACCGGTTCAAGAAGAGGACTGGCAACCACTCCGTTGTGCGTCACAGCGAGGCAGCAAGTTCCGATCACAAGGCTGCCGAAGAATTTGTTAAAAAATTTGAGGAACTTATAAATCAAGAAGGCTACATCCCCCAGCAGGTATTCAACTGTGATGAGACTGGCCTCTTCTGGAAAAAGATGCCGCGGCGTACGTACATCACCGTGGAGGAAATAAAGATGCCAGGCCACAAGCCCATGAAGGACCGTCTTACCCTCGCCCTGTGTGCTAATGCCAGTGGGGACTGTAAGGTCAAGCCACTCCTAGTGTACCACTCGGAAAATCCACGTGCCTTCAAGAAACACAAAATTTTAAAGGAGAGGCTCGAGGTTATGTGGAGGTCCAACCCCAAGGCCTGGGTGACCCGACAGTTCTTTGTCGAATGGGTCAACTTGGTCTTTGGCCCTGCTGTCAAGAAGTTCCTCGAGGAGAACGATCTCCCCATGAAGTGCCTGCTGATCATCGATAACGCCCCCGCCCACCCCTCTGGCCTCGAGGACGACATCCTGGAGGAGTTCTCGTTCATCAAGGTTCTCTTCCTCCCTCCCAACACGACCCCTCTCCTCCAGCCCATGGATCAGCAAGTGACCTCTAATTTAAAGAGACTGTACACGAAGCACATGTTCAAACGGTGTTCGGACATAACGGAGAGTACGCAGCTCAGCCTCAGGGAGTTTTGGAAATATCATTTCGACATCGTTGCATGCCTCAAGTTGATTTCTTTGGCATGGCGGGAGGTGAGTCGTCGAACGCTAAATTCTGCTTGGAGGAAGCTGTGGCCTGATGCTGTTGCTGCCCCTCGAGATTTTGAAGGCTTCGAGGGGGAACCTCAACCTGAAGTCAAGGTTGAGGAGATCGTAAATCTTGGCACCGCCCTGGGACTGGAGGTTGACGAGGAGGATATAAACGACCTCGTGCATGAACATCGAGAGGAGCTGTCAGCGGCAGAGCTGCAAGAGTTGGAGGCGATGCTGCACTCATCATTACAGCAACAATTCAGCGAGGAGGAGGAGGAGGCCGTCATACCATCGGCCGATATCAAGGACATTCTCTGCGCTTTTCAGAGGGTGGCCGCTTTTGTCGAACAAAATCACCCTGAAAAGAACTTTACCGCTCGTGCTATAGAGCATTTTGGTGACGTCTGCCTCTCCCACTTCAGATCCATTTTGAAAAGTAGACAGAGACGGACGTCGTTGGATAGATTTTTCACAACGAGGCCAGCAACAAGTCAACCTTCAGGTGAAAGTGTGCCTTAGAAGGCGAAAAGCAATGAAAGTAGCAGTAGTGATTAGTTCAAAAACATAAAAATGCACAAAAAATATAAAATAAAAAAAATTATACAAGTTTAAAAAATATGTAAGTTTTAGTTTTAATGTTTAGAACGTCATGTACATGCAGCATATGTATGCATGCATACAGTTGACACATATATACACTTATTCCTCTAATTTTGAGTTATTGGTAATGTTTTTACCCAAATACTTCTTAAAATACAAGCAGACATTACAAAGAAAGCTGAAGTGTTACTAATCGTGTAAAAATGTCTGAATTGTTTTTGTGGCCTTTCTTTTTTACTTGTAGTCTTTTAGATGTCAGGGCTGTTGGTGGATTAAAACTTTTTGTTAATAAAAAATAATGTTTTCTCTGGTCTTTAATGTGCACTTCAGTGTCTGTTGCACTACCTCCTGATGTAAAACCGGTCGGAGCGGGCACGCTCTGTTTTGCGTAACTATTTTTAAATCCCGGTAGCTCTGCAACCACGTGAGCTAGCGCAAAAATTTTTTTTGCATATGAAACCTGAGGAGTTGTACTTACATCTTATGCCATCAGCTTGTCCTCGGTCACAGTTTCCTTCCACATATAGCTTTGGAAAAACTGCATAAAAAGCGCTTGCAGCAACAAAAACATAATATTCCAGAAACACGCTTTGCCGATCTGATCAGCTGTTCATAACACTTCCTACATTGGAATAGACGTCAGCGCGAACTTTTGCATGTCCGCCATGACCTGCCCGAAACCGGAAGTGACGTCATTTTCGCGGAAATGTAGTTTTTTACCATCAGGGCCTCATGAGCCTATACTGGTGTTTTTAAAAGTTATGTTTGACTTTATGACTTTCTGTGTCGTTTCTGGAATGCTTAGGACTCATATTGCACTGCTGGAAATAGTTTATTTTGATGCATATGCTGCTTTTTTGCAAATTTGCATTATAATATTTATTTTCGTTTTTCCTGCAGTGTATAAAAATTGGTGTATTTCAAAAATAAAACTATTAAGACACTCAAAATAAATTTCCTGTGGTGGGAAACTGTTTTGTGCAACTTTTTTGTATTTACAGTTTTGAGGGATAAGCCTCTTAAATTTCTCTAACTAGAAATATATGTTAAAAAAAACAAAAACGATTTTCAATTATTTTGTAGTTTATTGCACTTTTTTGCAATTTATGTAATTACTATGCACTTAATTCATACATATTATTAAAATCTAGGCTATAATGGTTGTATTGATGTATAGCAACTTGAAATGCTCCCAAAAATGGCTCCACAGCATGTAAAAGTATAATATAAGCTCTGGTGGACTTGGTTCTATGGTAGGTCTTAAAGGGTTAAAGCGTGATTAATCTTTGAATTAAAAAAATCAAGAACTTTACACCCTAATGTTATGCCAGTTTCCCCCGTGGTGGTGCTGTATGTATGCATGCATACGTATGCTTTCTTCAGCCTCTGCCACCAAGAACTTCGTCTCCAGCCAGCATCGTCTCACTCAAAAGGCGCGACGGGTGCTTCGATTTACGAAAAACCGTCGGGAACAGATTAATTTCGTAAGTCGGGGTTCCACTGCAGTGTGTTGCTGGACTTAGTCCCAATATGCGTGCTTGTGTGTATGGTGTGTGTACTGTTTGCAAAGGTGCTCCGACGCTTTCGGAGACTGTGTCTCAGATCAGTTGGTGACAGTCGAACAGAAGTGTTGCAGACTTGCTTTTCAGGAGCTGCTACCAACAAACCACTAAATATTTCATCTGTGACACTTGTGAGGTTCCCTCAGACACACTCTGTCAGTCTTGTTGCTGTTAAAAGCAAAATATAAAAAAATCCACCATCTGTTCCACCGTCACAGTTAATCTGGAACACCGGGTGATTTAACGCTACTCCGTTTTCATACTTGGAAGTATTAGCATGTTATTGACTTGGATACTATATTGTTTTAAGCTATTGTGAATGTTTGTTCATTTTAAAGTGAAAACGCCATCTGCTTTTGGCACAAAGCTATCAAATTTGCAGCTTCAGTTAAGTGGGATGGTTTGTCAGACATCACCGTAACATAATCCTACGGTAGGACCGTTTGTCAAACGGTGGTTACATGATGTCTGGAGACTTTCTGGTTCAGTTTTGTTTGTTTAGCAACTTTTGCTCATTTGCGTAACCGCTGTTTTAGTCGTGGCTTGTTTTCTTTGCGTTTGCTGGTTGTAGAAATGGTTTCTATGAAGCGTTTCTTTTAGCTGAACGAACTGCTCGTGTGCGTGCGTGTTTTATACATGTGCTAAAGTTAAATGTGTTTGTGTGCTTTGGAGAAACGGCAGAGGATCAACAAAGGTTCAGTTTTAAAGTAGGTACTGCTCGGTGTCCAGTGTAGCGACATAGCTAGCTTTGCATCATACAGAGACGTGCTACTGGTGCTATGAAGTGATATGGGGAGTTTGTCTCTCTCTTTGTATTTGCAGTCCAAACAGCATGGAGAGAAACATTGTGTACTGCCTGCTGTGCAACAAGCCCCAGCATTCCATTTGGAATCACCTGAGCAAAGTGTGCCTGAAAGACGGCACAGCACAGGAGAGGGAGCAAGAAGCTTCCAGAGCTACTGCCTCCCAGAAGCTGTTTTCCAGGGAAGGTCGACTCTGGAGCATCTCGGAGCTGCAGGAGTTTTGCAAGGACGCAGCATCTTGCACCAAACTCTGCAGTCGCCTTCAGAGCCGTGGCTTTATCGTCACAGACACTCCCCAAACCTGCCCAACACAGAGGTCTGATGAGCTTATTGCCACTCTGGCTCACTTATACTGCAGGACACATACGCACTTTCAACACTGTCATACTGTCACCTTTGCAACAGCTCTGATAAGAAGGAAGTCCTCGCCGTGGCTAAAAAGGACATCGAGTATTTCCACCAAAAGCTTGCAGGCGGTGATTGTATCCCCAACGTTGCCATGACAACGTTCAGGCAGTACTGCGAGGCCATCCTGATGGTACAGCACGGTCTGACAGCAAGTGCTGTTCAGGAACTTTCTGTAAGCGCCGCCAACAAAAACAGTAGATTATAAGTGATAGTTGATGGAAGTGTGCATCACCCTAAGCTCCAACACTTTGTCCCACACACACAGGTGCAGGACTGGATGGAGCGAAGGGCAAGCTTGAGGATGACCATCCAGGAAGAAGAAGTAAGTCCTTTGTTCTCAGCAGCGACTCTCTTCCTGCTCTGTTGTTATAATGGTTGTCATTGATGGCTCTTGTCTCTGCAGCTGTTGGAGTGCTACTTTAAGAACATCCGCCCAGTGTCCTTACAAAACCAAAGAGCTGGCGGTGATGACGGGGGCAGGTTCTTCCTGGGAGAAGGTGGGGTCCCTCTGACCAACCCAGGAGGAGATGTACGGCGCCTGAGGGCCAGGTGAGTGCTGCACACCACTGGATCCATACTGGCAAAACGTAGCCAGTGTGGTCATAACACTCAAACACATGTGTTGCTGCGTTTGTTGGTGGATGTATAACTGCTTCACCTTTCTAATTTGGTTAGATACCTGCGCAGCGACACTGAGGATCCTGCGGCTGGGTCAGCATCACACTCAGCAGGAGGAGTAGAAACCTCGGGACAGGCCAGGTATGCTTTTCGTTTTTATGTTACCCACTAGCACAAGAAAACCTGCGTTACAAGTTTCCACATCCAAACTATTGGTGGATTTCTCTCTCATTCTGTGTAGGCCCATTTCCACAAAGCGCCCACCACTCAGAGAATGGGATGCCTTCCAGCGGACCTTCCCAGTAACCCTAAATGGAGAGCCACCTTCAAAACGCCGGTGTGTACAGGCTGGTTTTCCACACCACCGAGCCCACTACCGCAAGTGGAGGGATCTTCAGCTTAAGCAGAGAGTTCAGCACATCCTTGGTAAGCCCGTCATGCTAATGGCCGCTCGTCCTCCATTATTTACACCTCTAATATATACAAATAGCTCAGTAATACTTCACATCACAGAGGTTCAAATATATATGATTGACTCAGATGGTTGATTTGCATTATTCCTCACGTCTCGCTCTGGGACAGGGTGTGTCAGAAGAGGCAACGCCCCTCAGCGTGCAAGAGTACAGACGGCATTAGATAAGGAGACCTGGAGCACCAACAAGCCCACTGTTGATGCCGTCCTACAGGCCTGGGTTGCTCCACAGCCCAGGATCCAGGACAGCCAGTCCCTCATGTCCTCGATTACAGAGCAGAAATGGAAGGGCCTGGCTTTGAAGGACTTTGGTGAGGAAAAGGGCAAAGGTAAATGCACCTATCGTTTGGACCACACCCTCGTTTGACAGCAAGTCGACATTTCTAAAGAGCTTATGATGACTTCCTGTTTGCTCACAGGTGTCATCGCCCTGATGCCCTTCAACAAAGGAGACGTCGTCTGCGACTACCACGGGACGTGCATCACCAAAGCTGCAGAGAATCAGAGGCTGCGGTCAGGGTCTCTCTTCTTCTACAGGGGCGAGTGCCACAGGGTTGATGCCACTGCGCCCCCTTGTGCCTGCCACCTGCACAAGGACTCCTATGGAAGGCACATGAACCGTTGCCAAAGGAATCCAAACGTGAAGCCACAAAGGTTCACAATGAACTTCCCTGCTGGTCCTCGGGAGAGTGTGCTGTTCATCGCCCTGAAGGACATCGCGGTTGGAGAGGAGCTCCTGTGGGACTATGGAGTCTAGAGGTGGCACCGTGTTTTATGTCCCATACCATATCATGGTATGGGACACTTGTTTGTGTTTTTGAGTCGTTGCCTTCGTTGTTACCTTCTTTGTTGCCTTCTTGGCTCTCGCAGCAGGCTTCTTCTTGGTAGACCTTACCAAAGCATTGGTAAGACTGAAAGTGAATCATTATACAACACATTTATATGCACAGCCTCTTGATAAGATCTGAGTGGTATTTTTTCTTTCCTTCCAGAATCATAGCAGGTTTCATTTTCATAAACTCACTTTTACTACATGTTAACAATAAAGAGTCACCCTGAAGAAACTACTGGCATTCTGAAGTAATCCCAGGGATTAGTAATATGATTGAAAGGCAGTTTAAGCTGTTTGCTCGTTAGATGCTTTTGTACCATCGCCCTGTTTGTTGGATGTATCAGGAGTTTCTGCTGTTTCTCCAGTACTGCAGCTCTCCCTATTGTTTACATTTGGATTTCTGCCCATACCAACATGACTCCAATAGAGTGTATTTTACAATCAATAAAACTGTGTTTCTTTTAATATATTGCTGTGTTTTGTATAAGTTCAAACTCAAAACACTAAAGCTATTCTGTTAGACCTTTATGCAGGAAATACACTGCAGCCAAAACATTTCATAGTTCATCAATACTGACCAATATAATAAACTTAAAGCTGCACCATCCTCCATATTCTGGTGTTTTAAAGAGTACTTAGGTTGTTTAATATTACTGCTAACTAACAGGGTTAGCATGTCCCAGCAAAAAAAGAATAATAGGGCCCCACCCTCCACCTCGTGATGCTTAATCGACGTAATCAACTTTAATTTGATGCAAATGCACAGAAATCAATTATTTTTCTACAATAAGTAAACAGATTCAACATCTTTCTTCAACAGAACTGCAGACTGCGCAGGTGGTACCTTCCCAAAGGAAAAAGCACTACAGCTTACTGGGACCTAATAGTTACTATATACAATAATGGATTTCTATACATTTGACATCAGATAAAAACTTTGGTTGTAAGATTCAGATAATTATTTAATAAAAGTTGACATTTTAAATGAGAATAAGAAAGTATTTCTTCGTGCCCCCCTCTCCCTGTTAATGCCCTATACCACCTTTCACTGTTTATACCGTTACAAACTAATAATAATGATAATAATAAACATGGGCCATAAAAACTCAAAAATCGACGGCCGATGGCCAGTCCAGCTGTGGCTCCATATATTTTTCTCAGAGGTGAAATGCCGGTTGACTCGGTCCATCCCTGATGGAGTCTCCCATAAATCCTTTGGCTGGACATTTGACTTGAGTTGTCTTTATTTTTCCTTTGTTTGATGCTTTGCTTGGGTTTTGTTTTGTCTGACCTTTTCTGATTAAAAATATATATACCACTGGAAACCCTGTTGTGACAGCTGCAGTGGACACTTCAGGGCTCAAACTTTCTCCGATTGGCTCCAACCTTGACAGGCTCAGCCTGCTGCAACCAACAACACTAACTTTCCTCCACCGTGCACCTCAGGCCTCTGCAGTTACTGATGATCATCAGCCTTGGTTGGAGATTTCCAATACACCCAAACACTTCATTTGAACCTGAACTCACTCTTTACATGAACTTTCAGCCCAACACTAATGTGGCCCTAAGCTTAACTTCAGTTTCACACCACTGTGTGTAAACCCAGCTCCACTTGAACCCTCAAACACCAAACTAATGTTTTTATGGTCATTTTCATAAAAATATTGGAGACCACATTTAACGTAATTAACAAAAACATCCATGCCACATCATTAGAAACAGGCTTTGTTACAGGAAGTATTTCAGATTTGACAAACATTGTTCATGAAGAACAACATTATAGAAAACTTACATTTGAGGGAAATGTCAAATATGAACAAACATTTGTTTTTTATGTCTTTCTTGTTTTTACAAAAGGTTTAAAGTGACAAAAGTTCAAAACAGTTCTTACAAAACACTTAAGCAGAAGGTGTTACGGCCCAGTCTGGGGGTGCAGGTATGCAACATAAGGTTTATAAGGAAGTGACCCCGCCCTCATCGTGCTATGGAGACATGGAGCCAGCGATGAAGAGAGGAGGCTCTGTGCTGTGGGAGTGTTTAGAGTTTAGGTTTGCCAGCTTGTTTCATTTTGTTTTGTGTTTATTTTATCTGAAAGCGTGAAAAACGTGAAATGTCTCAACAAAATAAAAATGGTAAATATCATAAATTTACTTTAGAACGACTTTGGTTTGACTCTTTACACGTAATATGTAGAGTTATATGGGAGTTAGTATATAAACTCTTAACACCTAGTTAGCATGAATAAGTGATTTGGTATTTAACGCTAAATCAGAGTTAACGTACCAACTCTCCAATAAGAGTTAAATTAACTTATATAGACACTTTAAAAGAGCTGAAATCAAATCTGACAGTCTTCATTTGGACATGTTGGATTTGCTGTGTGGTAAGGCACCTGGGCCAGATGGCTTTCTGACTTTACAAAACCTTCCCAGAAAAAAGAATAATTCCACTTTTTAACATGTATGTAGAAGCATATCAAACTGAGGCTCTCCACCCACTGTGAGACAGGCAGTGAGTACTGTGAAACCTGCAGAACACTCATCATTTAGTCTGACGGGGGTTGACACTAAAATACTTTAAATGTTTAGCATGAAGATCAGACCCTTGGATCGCACATTTGATTCACTTTGTACCAAAGCATCAAGGGTTTCACAATATAAGAAGGGTTCTAATATAATTCATGAGAGATTTGATGCTAACAATGCAGCTTTATTATCACTGGACGCTCGTCAGGCCTTGGACAGAATAGACTGGTCAGATTTATTTAACGTCCTCCCAAGATATGGATTTGGAAATCATTTTCTCAGATGGGTTCAACTTTCGTAACAAACAATAGTTTTTAAACCTGTCACATTGGAGCGTTCCACTCATCAGGGGTGCCCGTTATCTCCAATGTTATGGAACCTCTGGTGATGACACTTAGAATGAGAGCTGTACTATTTGGTTTCCAGTTAGGAGATCGAGAGCAGAGATTGGCCCTAGGACCTAGACTAGGCTGTCTGTTAGCATAGCAAAATTAATGCTATAAATGGAGCTATTTAGACGATTTTCTGGCTATAAATGATTCAAAAATCCTCCGTCCTATTCCTGAACAAGGATGAAAGGTTATGCAAAGTTTTTATACTGAGTCACTTCCTCTGCCTCCTCCAAAAGAATCCTTTGAGAAGTTAAACGACATCTTTAATTGATTAATTTGGACTAACAAAAGTCCTAGATGAAGACTTGGCTTGTTGTACCTGCCGTATGAAAGAGGGGGTTACAATTCTCTAAACTTAAACTGTATCACTGGTCTGCACAGGTGCGCTCAGCCATGCTCTATTTTTATATATTATATATATATATATATATATATATATATATATATATATATATATATATATATATATATATATATATATATATATATATATATATATATATATATTACATATATATATGTAAAGTTTTTTAAGTTTCCACTTGACAGAAATGTGTTTTTGTTTGAGATTCCCGAGGATCGCACAGTGTCATCCTCCTGAAAAGGAAACACCTTGTGGCGTCAGGTGAGCTGCAAAAGGTGCTGTCAGTCACATGACCCTGAGCCTCAGCAGGAAGTCTGACCCCTTCATAATAAGAGCATGTTCCTCACAGACACCTGCACTAATCAGGCTGAGAACACGCTGGGCTGGAGTCACGTGATCGTTTTCTAGTTCAAACACAGCTGTTTCCTTTCCTGAGTTCTTATCACATCTCCTAAACATATTTCCTCCACCTCAGAACGTTTCTATCAAGGAAAAGTGGTTAGGAAAGGAGGTAGGAGACCACTGAGTACGTGGATGTGAAGGGCTTTTATTGTGAAATGTAGGGTAGGGAAAAGCTGTTCCGCACATGCGCGGTAGAGATCCTGCGTGAGCAGAGACTAGTCAGTTTAATAAGTTTGATGATTTGTTTACAATACAGAACAAAAGTAAACAAAGTTGGACGGTAGGGCATCATGGCGGCTTTATGAACGGTAAGAGGCGGGAACACGGGGGCGACGGTCAGAGAGAGGACATCAACAGGAGGAGGACCGGAAGCTGTTTGAAAGCCGTGAGCGGGAGTTTGTCAGCAGGGGGAGAAACCGACACCCGGAGCGAAGACATGGACCCCCTGCAGGAGCTCCTGGACCGGGTCAAGCCCAGCACCGAGGCGGTGAGTCCCACACTGACCCTGTTTGCCCGAACTGAGCGATAAATAACAGTCTACGTACATTCAGAGCCCTGCGTACGTACTGCCTGCATCATGACGTAAGGCAGAGCAGCAGCCAATCACTGTTTCGAGCTAATTCTATAGCAGAAATCCAGACAGAAAAGAGTGAATATAAGCATGTGAGCCTGTTTTATATTTATTATTGTGACCTCCGACCTGCTGCTTTGTTTCTTTAGGAGTCCCTGTGGTTAAAGAACATCTTCACCTTCATCTCTGAACACCTGAGTCCTGTTGTGTGTAGCTCCGCCCCCTCGCAGACAGGTGAGTTCCTGTTTGTTTGAAACAGCTGGCTGATAAATCAGCTGTACTTTAAATCCTTAATGACGATGTTCACTTATGAAACCAAATACTATTTAAACCATTATTTAAAAAGTGAAAGCAGGGCTCACCTGCCCTCACAGGTGTCATCAGTGCAGTCCAGTGTGTAGATGTGAGTGTGGTTCAAAGGTCAGAGCCATGAAGGTGACCGACTGTCAGTGAGGAACAGGGAGGACTAAGAGTCTGAGGATGAAGAGCAGCTGCTTCCTCAGGTGGTCCCACCTGTTGACACACCAGCTCTGGTGTCCACTTCAGGTGTTCTCAGTGGGCGGGGCTTCAGTTGTTTATGTTTATGTTTGTGTTTACCCTTTAAACTTTGTTTTCCCAGGTAACCACGGTGACCTCAGCCTCTTCGATCTGAGCATGTGTGCGGTGCAGGCGATCCAGCAGCAGATGTGTGTGGCCCACAGCTTACCTGTCAGCTACAGGTAACGCTCGCTGACATCATCGCTGTCGCAGGTCACGTGACCTGGCCTTACCGCTGTCCTCCCGTCTGTCCGCAGGCTGCTGTCCGTCTCCGAGCTCGTCTCCCAGCAGCACCTGGCCTGCGTCAGCAACCTGTCCTGGAGCACCAATCAGCAGAGAGCCTGGGCCAGGGAGGCGGAGCTCGCCGTGCCGCGTCAGAGGGCACTGCCGAGGGTCAACTTGATGCTGATTGGCTGTCTGAAAGAAGGCCCTGACGGAGAGTACAGGCTGACGGACGCCAGCGGCAGCGTCATGTGTGAGGTGAGTCAGAGGGGGAGGAGCCTAACCTTAACCCAGCAGGAAGAGGAAAGCACAGCAGTGGAGGGCCTACAGGTAACAGGAGGGCGACGGCGTTCACGCCAAAAACCTGAACATGAGGACCATTTCCTGACGTTGTCATCGTCCATCAGCTGGTTAGTTCTCAGGAGCTAATCTAATCTGATCTAATCTGATCTGATCTAATCTAATCTAATCGAATCTAATGCAGCTATTAAAACAAACGGCATCACTGCAGATCAGAGCTGATGAAGCTGTCATCATCAGTACAGGCTTCCAGCATCCACCCAGGACACACTCCCCCACTCTCTCACCCGCGTCTCTCTCTCTTTCATCCAGTGCCTGTCTCTCTCGCCCCTGTGGCTCGATCGTCCCGTTTTCCTCCCTCACTGGAACTACATCCCCCACAATGCATCGGACCAGGAAGAGGCCGCAGGCTTCTTGGAGCTGATTGGCTCCCCTGTCCTGTTGTGTCCTGGTGCTGAGCAGGGATTGGCTGCTGCTCCTGGAAGGGTGGAGCTAAGCGGAGCAGTGGGAGTCGGAGAGGCCGGCAGGCTGCTGAGGCACAGGTGGGTCACATGACCTCTGAACTGCAGTGGAGTTTCTGAGCAGTGTGTGCGTGACAGATGTGTGTGTGTGTGTGCTCCAGGGTCAAAGGTCAGCGGCTGAGCGTGTTCGGAGAGGTGGGCTCAGTCTGCCCTCTGCTGGCCGTGGCAGGAACGACCTTCTTTTGCTTCACACTGACGGATGAGTCGCGCTCGCTGCCCGTGCTCGTACAGGTACCAGCTCTCTGAGGATGATGATGGTGAGGAGGGACGATGAAGCTCAGTGTGTGTGTGTATGTGTGTGTGTGTGTGTGTGTGTGCAGGACAGCAGCCGGCTCAGCTGGATCCAGCGTGTGTGTGTCGGGCAGAGCGTGTGTGTGACAGCTCTACGTGTGTGTGCGCTACGAGGCTGGAGAGGAAACAACATCCTGTGTGTGACGAAGCGCTCCGAGCTGCACGCCGACTACACGCACACACAGGAACACACACAGGAACACACACACTCTGAGTCCCTGCTGCTGATGTCACAGCCTGCTGAGGACGACTGTGAGGAGGCGGAGCATGAGGAGGTGGAGCTGGACCAATCAGCTGTGAGGATAAAGCAATCCAAAGTCATCAGCTACCAGGTGAGAGCGCTCTGAGCTCTGATTGGCTACCACATGTTTGTACCTGTGTGCTGATTACTCAGCCTCCTCTGCTGTGATAGGGCATGGTGACTGAAGTTGTGAGTGAGGGGGCGGGGCTCTACGTGCTGGATGGGAAGGTGGGTCTGTGCGTGGCCTATCAGCCGGCGGCGAAGAGGAAGCTGAGGGCGGGAGACAGAGTGGAGGTGAGTCACATGACGTCATCATGCCCGTTTGTGTTCGTGGCAGCCACGACTAATAAAGTTTGATGGTTCCTCCTCCTGCAGTTGCATCACGCCCACTTCCTGTACCGGCCCTGCCCGGACTTCCCTCCCAGCATGCTTTGCACCTGCCTGCGCTCCAGCCTGAGGGTGACGGCCTTCAGCAGGGCGGGAGGCTCGCCACCCGACAACCGCTGCCCGGGAGATGGGGTGTTACCACGGTTACTGCTGCAGAGAAACACAGATGTGTCCGATTACCTGTGGACGTGTCACCTAAGCTCGCAGCTGGCTCACAGGTGAGGCTCCACCCACCACCACCTGTCCACAGTCAGAGACAGCAGAGCCTAACCTTTGTCCTCCTGTCCTCCACTGGCTCTGGCTTGTTTCCTGGTCCTGGTCTTGGTCCTCACTCTCGTCCTGCTCCTGGTCCTGGTCCTGGTCTTGGTCCTGGTCCCGGTCTTGGTCCTCAGTCTGGTCCAAGGTGTGTGGAGGCAGCAGTGTGTGTGCTTGCTGTCCTGGAGGCTGATGGAGACTCTGAGCAGAGCTGGAGGACGAGGACGCAGAGACATCTACTCCGAGATGCTGGACGAGCCTCACACCTGTCCTGTCACTCAGGTAGGTCCCACTCTCACCTGTCTTCCTTACAGGTGAGTGTGGAGCATGCTCAGTGTGCTCTGTGTCCCTGCAGTACAGCGTGTCCTCGGCGGTGCGTCAGTACCTCGGTGTGTCGGAGCTCCTGGAGTCCCTGCAGACTGACTGCTGGTCTTCGGCCCCTCTGAGCTCTCTGCTGCCCCCTGATGGCTCCAACCTGACCTCCTCCCAGATCAACGGGTTCCTGTCCTGGTCTTGCAGGACTCTGTCCTCCGAGCCTCGGGGTGGAGACGCTGTCAGGTAAGGTGACAGCAGCTCCTCACATGAAGTCATGTGATTACGTAACAATGATTTTTGCCGGTTTGTGTGTCAGGCAGCGCCCCCTGCTGCTGGTCGGCGTGCTGGAGCTGCCGTCACAGACGTCTGAGTTCAAACACTCGATGCAGCTCAGAGACGCCGCGGGAGCTGCAGCCTGCGTGCTGACGGAGAGCAGCGAGGAGGAGGAGGGAGCGCAGAGGGCGGTCTTTAACAGCGCCTGGATCGGTACAATGCACGCACACAGACACACACAGGGACACACAGCTTTATTCTTTAATGTGTGTGTGTGTGTGCTGCAGGTTGTCTGGTGGGTGTGGTGCAGTTCACCATGGTGACAGAGAGATTCCTCCAATCAGATTTCCCCTCCTACCAACACCTGGACCAGGACAGGTTCATCACACACAAACACTGCAGGTACACACACACACAACCTGCAGCATGCTGACTGCTCATTGGTCCATTCTCTGTGATGTAAGAGGGCGTCTGATTGGTTCAGGATGTGAGCTTCCTTCCTGGTTGTGAACATTATGAGTTAAATAAAGCTGGGTTCAATTCACAGGGTTTACCTGCAGTTCTCTCTGGACCACCTGCACATCCTGAGTCCATCTGTTGCCATGGAGACACACCTGAGACACAAGGGGGAGGAGCCAGGAGGGGATGTCACTGCCAGGAAGCAGACAGTAGAAGAAGAGACTGCTGGGAGTAAGAGGAGGAGAAGAGAAGAAGAAGAAGGAGGAGACTCCGGCAACCCCTGGCCCTGTGTCTCCATGGTGATCAGTGTGCAGCAGAAGGAGGGTGTGTCCTGGAGGAATACAGGGGCGGAGGCAGAGGATCAGGAGGCAGGGCTGAGATTGTGCTTCTCAGTGAAAGCTGCTGTGATTGGTCCAGTGGTCAGCTGGAGGCGGGACCCAAAGAATGAGCCAATGACAGAGAAAGAAAGTGAACAAAAGCAGGAGAGAAAGGTGAGAGACGCACCTGTGTGTGTGTACCTGAGCTCACCTGGATACACAGTTACGTGTGTGTGTGTGCGTGTGTGCGTGCAGGTGGTGCTGGCGTTCTCAGGTGTGTGTACGCGGTGGTTTCCTGTCCTCCAGCCTGGATGTTTCTACAGACTCATCGCCGCTAACACTCAGGTATCAACCCAGCTTTGATGATGTCACTAAGGGGTGTGGCCAGAGGTTCGCCTCATCGGTCTCTGCTCTCTGATATTAGTACACATGAACACGTTTTTCAGCTTTAACTGTAGTTGTTCACACACTGAGGTTAATTATGGAGTCCCACAGGGTTCAATGCTGGGACCAGTTCTGTTTACATTACACATGCTTGCTTTTGGCAGCAGCATCAAAACACACAGCTTACATTTTTACTGCTATGCAGATGATACCCAACATTCCTGTTTGTGGGGGAGTTGATATGACCTGAATCCTTGCAGCTGATTGGCCCATGTGTCTGTCAATCAGGATCCCAGTGTTTTGATTGGCTGTGGAGTTTCTGGGCGCAGTGGGGTGGATCTCCACGCTGAGTCAACCCTACAAGTCAGACGTGGTTGGAGATTCCACACTCTGACACGCCCACTGCTGCTGCCCACCTGCAGACAGGTAACACTCGGTTTGCTCCCCGTCTTCCTCCAGGACCCTTAAACTTTTTTTATAGAGATTGACAGACCATGTGACTTTCACGCATTGCATTGTGGGTACAAGTGGCAACAAAATCAAAACACTGCATCAAACACTAGCATTTCCAGCACCAGTAATCATCAATTCTGCTCTTTTAACCCCTACTTGCATTTTATTTGCCCCAAAAACAGTGATGTACAAAACGACGGAGAACACGGCTCCGCACAAAGACAGATGTGACGAAAAGGCAAAAAAAAAAAAGGACGAGTAAAAACTCAAAGGAGTGAAAGGGTCAGACCCACACGAGCATACAGAGTGGAGTAAGGACGTTAGCGTGCTGCCCAACTTTCATCACACACATATTTACTATTATATGGTCCTAAGTGTGAGTGCATACACTCACAAAATGTTTAGTAACTTCAGATCCTGCAACAAGCCCAGGTCCAGTTTACTTTGGTGATTTGGACTATTCCATTTCACCGCTGGGGTGGCAGAGCAGGTCAGCCAGTAATCAGAAGGTCACTGGTTCGATCCCAGGCTGCCTCCTGGCTGCCCAAATATCCTTATATTAACCCCCTATACTAACCCCATGTCTGCCTACTGGTGGTGGTCAGAGGGCCCGGTGGCGCCAGTGTCCGGCAGCCTCGCCTCTATCAGTGCGCCCCAGGGTGGCTGTGGCTACAATGTAGCTGCCATCACCAGTGTGTGAATGATTGAATGTAGTGTAAAGCGCTTTGGGGTCCTTAGGGTCTAAGTCAACTATACAAATGCCATTTACCGTTTATTTAGCTGTTGTATTGTTTCTTTATCTCCAGGCCAACACATCTATTTGTTGTTTCAGGTTGTAGTGTTACACAACATTTTCAGATCTAATAGAAATAAAATAAGTGTTTCATAATTCATTCAATTTGTCTTTATTTATAACTGGCATCATTGTTTCATTCTATTATAGAATCTTACAAGAAAGAGGCAAAATTATATTTATATTATATAAATATATTTCAAAACAACAAACTGGAAAACAGTTATTCATCACTTGATTGCTTCAATACAACACGTGGGCACATATATGCGGACGTTTCGTGGCTGTTTTGATCTCGCTCTCTCTCTTAACCGATCAAATCTGGCTGTGGAAGCAGCTTTAAACTCGGTATGACCAGGCTGATAGAGGGGCCCAGTCTGGATCACATTCCTGCATTTTGTAGGCTGGTTTTCCTACAAACACAACAAACATTAACCCGCAAAGCCACAGTGAACAAAGCAGCATAGCAACGAATTCAATTCAAATCAATATAAGACTTATTTGTAACCTACATCAACAATTATGATAAATTACGTAATAACTACAACAGAAGACTTGATAATACAACACAGTTAATAATACAGCAGCTTCTTGCCATTTTTTGTGTTTCTTTTTATTACTGTGTGTCTGTTTTCATGTGAAAGCCTGCACGCGCTAGTACCACTTGCCACTCGTACCCACAATCCTTTGCAGTTTTACCCCAGAATGACGTCACATTTTCCATCTCTATTCTCTATGTTTTCAGGCCGTCCCACCCACAGTCTTGTCTGTCTCAGAGGTCTTAGACTGCAGGTAAACTGCTCGTCCCTCACTGAGTCGCCCCCTGTGGCCATCTGAGGAACTGCAGCTGCAGCCTGCTTTAAACTCTTACTGGTGTGTGTGTGTGTGTTTCAGCTCAGAGCTGGTGTGTTTTCAGGGTGTGGTGTCTGAAAGGATCAGTGTGAACAACAGGACTGTCCACTCTGGACACACACACTCAGGTACAAACACAACATGGGGGTCTATGGGGGCGACTCACTGCTGCCTCTGCTGGACACTCGAGGAACTGCAGGCATCAGTGCTTCAGGTACGAGTCTCAGGTCTGACTGTTAGCTGAATGTGTGTGTGTGCAGGTGTGCGTCTCACTCTTTGTGACCAAGCTGGGAGGAGTCTGCAGGTGTACCTGGACTTAAGCCACACCCCCTACCCACCTGGCCTGTTGCCGGGCAACATTCTGCTGTTGTCTGGTTTCCAGAGGAGGCTGTCCAGGTGAGACACACATAGACAGGCTTATAAATGTTTGGACTCATTTCCAACAATGTTCACTACAAAGTTACGCCGATGGTTACGTACCTGTGTGGTTTACCTGTGTGTGTGTTTCAGGACAGGAAGTGTGTACTGCACGTACTTACCTGTCAGCTCCATAACTGTGGTCTCCCTGGGAGACAGCAGGTAAGTTTACAGGTAACGTCTGGTTCACGTGTTTGTCGTGCTGTTGTTTATTTGTTTGTTTGGTTTCTATCAGCTCGGCCCAGCCTCCTCCTCCTGCTCCCATCATGCACCTGGGCGAGTGGGCTCTGAGCAGCAAGCAGAGGTGCGCTGTGGGACAGGTCAAAGGTCACGTGGTGTGTTTCCTGTTCCTGCAACTGCAGTGGAGCTGCTCGCTGTGTGGCAGCGTGTACACACAGGTACTGCATAAAATACACACAGTGTGTACAGGATGTGTTTAGTTGTAGTTTCTCGGGTGCAGTACTCAGAGTGCTTCATGTGTTGTTAGCGTGTTGGTGGTGTGTTAGTGTCGGTGCACGTAAGTAAAGTGTGGTTTTGGAGGAAACTGCTCACGATTTCAGGTGTGTGTGTGTTTACCTGTTGCTCTCTCTCTCTCAGGGCTGCAGCAGCTCTCAGTGTCGCTCGACCTCGTCAGTGTTTCAGTCCAAAGCAAAGTAAGAGCAGCTTCCTGTTGAGCTCACCTGCTGATGTTAATCACCTGGATCAGTCAGGTGACAGTCACATGATCAAACCATGTCGCTCTTCGATCAGGCTGGTGATTGATGACGGGACAGGTGAGGCTCACGTCTGGTTCTCCGCTGCTCTGGTTCGTGCTCTGCTGGGATTGGCTGATACTCAGTGGGAGGGGCTTCAGAGAGCGCTCAGGGTCAGAGGTCACATCAGAGTCTTCCCTCGTGGGCAGAGCCAGGTCAGTAGCACCTGTCAGGTGTATATGTTTACCTGTCACAGGTGAGTCACGTGCTCATCGTCGTCTTTAAACTTTATTTTGTCTTTAAAATTTAAGATGAGGCTTTAACTTTGAAAGGGCACATCCTGTTTGCATCCTGGTAACAGCTCCGTCTGCTCACACCTTTACTGCTGAACTGGTTTGGGGGCGTGGCCACTTCCACCTTTAAAAGTCTGTAGGTGTGACGGACCCACGCTGGGCTCACGTGAACAGGAGGGAGGGGCCTTACAGCCGTGTGTTGTGTTGTGACTCCACCCACTCAACCTGAAGAAGCAGCAGGTGGTGTAGTTCTGAGGGTAATCAGGGCTGACCAGCTCCATGTTCACTGCAACACCACACCTCCCACATGGAGGGTGGAGACCACAGGGGAGGGGCAGGGCAGCGCGAGGCATTTAGGACTTGGGTCACACCAGGAGAACCCACAGGGCCCCTCCACCCACAGGTGGAGCTGTGTTAACTGGATATAAGTTTTTGTCCTTTACTGCAGAAAATAATTCTAATCATAAGAAAGTGAGATTAGTGTCAAAAACACAAACGTGGAGTCTAAACTGAGACGTTTCAAATAACAAGAAGACGTTTTAACTCCATAAACTGTGACACGAGACTCTTTATGATTAATGAGCACTTTATGGTTTGAACTCATCTGTTATTTGTTATTTACTTTGCAAAGATCCGTTTGTAGACTCAAGTTCAAACTGAGGGTTTTATTCATATTTACAGTCGGTGTGAAAACGTCAGAAGGTTTGAGTGAAAAGAGAGAAACAGATGTTTGTGAGGATTCACATTGTGGATATCTGAGGTTATCAGAGTGTCAGGAAGGGAAACCTGAAGAAAGTCAAAGAGCCGCCCAGCACAGAACAAGCCTGTCAGAGCAAAGCCTCTACAGGCTGCACAGGGACGCGCTGTGAGCTCACAGAGCTTCACGTCTGCAGACACCTTCAGCCACACTGCTGAGTCGTCCTGTGGAGGTGAAACGAGAAGAAGATGCAGCTACAACCCAAAGAACAGCGTCCACACAGTGAAGCACGGTGGGGACACTGTGGTGGGGCCACCACAGAGAGAAACAGGCGTCCTGCAGGACGTTTCCACAGGGCCGAGCCGTGAGTCTGCAGAGACATAACCTCTGTGTCTGTCTCAGGTGTGTGACGGGGACGCTGACGACTTCCTCCTCCACTTCCTGTTGTCTCTGTGCAGCAGTGATGTCATGATTCGGCCGTTCAGCCTCACCTGCAGGAAACACACCAACCAGAGACCAGAAGGTAACCCCACCCTCACCACCCTGACCACCCTGACCAACCTGACTGCAACCTTCAGAGTCGTGTGTGTGTGTGTGTGCGTGTGTGTGTGTGTGTGTGTGTGTGTGTGTGTGTGTTTCAGAGGTGAGGAGGTTCACTCGAGGAGACAGAGAGTTCCTGACCAGACTGGCTCCTCCCCTTCAGCTCACCTGTCTGCACCTCCACCCTGACTGAGCTCCACCTGCTTTGTTCTGACTTCACCTGTTTTACATGTTCATGCAAATAAAACTTTATTGTTCCTCCTGTCACACGGTATCTCACCTTCACTGACTACAGGAAGTGATCCCTGTGAGTGGCGCCCACATCAGAGACGTTCTCAGATGGTGATTCATAAAACCTGAACCAGTAAAATCTGACAGTAGAAGGATGATGAGTGAAACTGGTTAATCTGGTGTTTGTGGCACAGAAGGTTTGACCTCCACTGTGTCACACGTGTACCTGAACAGGTGCGCCGTGCGGCTCTGGGTCAGGTGTAACTCCCACAGTGAAGTAAAACTAAACACTGAATGTGTTTCAGTTTGTTTACAGACGTCAGACGGTGAAAGCTTCAGCCTGACGAGGAAAGAATCAGTCTGCTTTAAATCACACTTACTTTAAAATGAATTCCTCCTGACCTTCATGTGTTTTGTATTATTTGATCTTATACTGAAAGAGTTGATCCATCGACACATTTTAACCCTGCAACATTTCACCGTGTTAGTTTGTCATAAATTGGACTATTTTAGGATTTTAGTTCATCTTTCCAATAAAGCTGGCAGCTCTGAAACAGCTGTTCTCTCTGAGGGTGTTTTACATGTAAATAAAAGTGAAATAATTAAATGTAAGTCCAGTGGAGCTCCTCAGGGCTCTGTGCTTTCACCACTTTGATTTCTATGCTAATGAGTGTCAGAGCACGTCAGCATTAGTCCTTCAACATGGTCACAGCCACTGATGAAGGTGTTCAAATGTACTCCCGGAACATCAGCTTCTGTTCTAAGCAGGGAAAGCTGTGATGATAACCTGCTACGAATGGAGGAAAAATACATATTCCCATTGACTCCTTTGTTAGACAACACTGCCACCATGAGGACACAGTGGAATATTGAACTCGGGTTACATATGGCCACTAGAGGGAGATGTTCCACTTTAAAAACTAACATGGATACAAGCAGATCATCAGTGATGCTTCCTCACCTGGTAAATACATAAACACATAGCACGTTGAGCATGTGCAGTTCCTAATAAAAAGCTTGATTTTACCTAACTGTGGATAAAAATTACTTTCACTTAAATGTGTCCTGAAATATTCTGTGTACTCTGTGACTGTGGGGTTCAGCTGTACTTCCTGATCAGACTGTAATATTTCTGATATAAAGTTAAGAACAACTCGTGTATTCCAGAGTCAAGTGAAAATATGTAATACTCACAGTCAGGAGTAAAAAGTACTTTCTGCTTACAGTCTGTACTCTGCTGATCAGCACGACACCAGCAACGTTAATGCGCAGCAAGTGAGCTTTTAAGGTAAATGGTGAATTGACGAGTCCCTTTATCCTTCTACTTGTGCACTTTGTGCCGCAAGCCTCATTCACCTGTTCTACACTTAAGTGATCTAACATTCACCCTCCAATGAATGCTTCAAAGAGCAACTTGGGGTTCAGTTTCTTAACTAAGGGCACTCTGGCAGAATGGAGTGGCCAGGGATCAACCAACCTTCCAATCAGTAGATGATCTCTGCCTTCACATGATTCACAACATCAGCGTCTACACTGAAAGCATTCCACCTTAAACAGCTGCTGTAGGCAGTGTCACAGTGAACGTTATTTGTTGTTTGTTGGCTGTTAAAGAAGAGAATGAATGTGGGAAAATTTTGCTATTTTTCAAACCAATAAGAAAGTTACTTTGAAATAACATTGATAAGGTGATATTAATGATGCTTTCATATTGTCACTTACATTTTCTCTAATACTGATGGGCCCTTTCAGACCCACATCTCTGTTCTGTCCCTGTGTCATTTTTAGATAAAATCCTTATATACTTTCAAAAAACCAAAAAGAAGAATTAAAAAGACTTTAACAGCACTTAAACACCACACCCCAAAACTGAGGCCCCCGACTGGTCAGAAGGTTCAAGCTCAGGTCAAAGGAGCATAAAAAGTAAAGTGATTAGATGCAATCACAGGTACAATCAGTTAAAGAGACTACTTCAGTCTCTTAAAGGTGAAAAACAAACAAACAAGCAAAAACAATTATCTAGCACAAAGTCAGTTAAAGTATATGAAAAAAAAAGTCTTTCTCTCTTTTTTTGGTTTTCGTAATACACATTTGGACACTAGGGGCAGTTACTTTTTGAGGGACTGTACTAATAAAGGAAGGCTGTAATTTCTGGTTTTGGCCAGTGGGGGAACTCAAGAGTTGATAGTGGTATTTCTATAGCAGGTATGAAAGCAGTGACCATGGCTTTATCCCAATTCAGGGTCTGCAGCCTTAAAGGCCGCATTTTAAGGCCGATTACGTCACCGCGACGCGACGAAGGCTGTCCCAATCCAAAGGCTGCTCGAAATCCGGCCCTGAAATGCATCCTTAATTTCCCTGAATTTTAAGGACGTGGCGGTGTAGACTTCGTGGCCCAACATATCCCAGAATGCATAGCACGGCGGTGGGTGTGGATAATTTTGGCGAAAAAAACGGCGGATGAGGGGCACCGAAGAGTAAACTTTAAGTAAGTACTGAATATTATGTCACTTATTTATGTGCAAATGTTTAATAATGAAGAACATTAAAACATTACTGTTGGCCACATGTCGGCAAAGTTATATGACATTAGTGACGTTTGTACTAACTTGGTTTTACAGCCTTTACTTTAAAATATACGCCGTTCAATAGCTGACCTTAATCAGAGAATGATCAAAGCTCATGTAGAAACACACAAACAAATGAACAAAAGATTTTCTCCTTCATTTCTGTCAAACAAAGCTTTACGAAACGTTTCCAGCTGTTAGTATCATGGTTGCTAGGCAACCTGGGCAGCGCGACGGAGGTTAGATTTCACAAGCCTCGCACTTCCGGCCTTAGCGGTCTTTGAGTACGTGGCCCTTGAGGATCGTTGAGGCTGCAGATCCTGAATTGGGATACAGCCTATGTTATTTAAAGGCTGCATGATTAATGCAAGAGAAGAGCTAACATCAATACAATGAGGTGAGTCTGTGAATGAAGCAGCAGCAGAGCTGTTTGGACTTGTTACTATTTTTACCAAACAACCTGTATTAAACTTAATGTAGTTTAATACAGGTTGATTAGCAGCTAGCTTGTCTCTGTCCAGAGTTAAAGATAAAGAGCAGCAGTACCTGGGCCTCTTTGTTCTGATGGTTTTTGGTCCATAGCTGACAGCTTCACATCTCTGCAGAATAAAATGAAATACCACAGGTGCAAGTGCAGCAGCACAGCTATGGAAAAACATGTTTATTATTTGTAACATTGTATTATAAAGAGAATGTCTTATGATCATTATAAACAACAACACATTTTCACAGACTTCTTACCACCTCTGTTGTGAAACGCAGAGGGAGCACAAAGAACTGAGGGGGAGTTAATGTGAAAAAAAGGTGGACGACCACAAAGCTGCCATCTTTTTTCACTGCAGTCTGACACTCTTCACCACAGAGGACAAAGTACACGTGTTCTCACAGCATGAACACTTTTATTTGTCAAACCAGAACACCCTGCGGTGAGAAGTCTCACCAGCTTCAGGGTACAAATACAGTTAACTGGTATCATCAACATGATGAATTTCTTTCTATCAGAAACAGGATGCTGGACGACTGCAGAGCTGTTAGCTTCAGTTAACCACAGACCACAAACACACAGTCCAGCTCACAGTGAACAACACTCAGTGAGTACAGAGGGAAACACACATTTTATCTGACTGAGCTGATCAAGTTTTAGGTCAATGACATACACAAAAAAGAAATGATAAATATTAAATTTCGTGATTTCAGGTTTTGAACATGAAACATTTTCACACTTCTGATCATCCCTCACATGTCCATCATGTCCTTATAATCCATCAAAGTCAGAAACACTCCTCATGAACCTATGACATCATGTCCTTGCTTCTTTTCCTTTATATGTTCCCACACTGAACCAGAGTCTTTGTTAAGCTATACAGTACACAGTGCTACCGTATTTCATTTGATTCTCTGTTCTTTACAATTTGATGCTTTGATGATGTTGTACATGACATGAGTGATGATGTCATCTTCTCCAGTTTCTTCTTGATCTGCAGAAATGATCCAAAAATGAACAATAATATAAATTAAATCTAAATATAGAAAGCATTTCGGATAGTTGTTACTTTAATCATAATAAATGTGAACTTTATTCTACTAAAAAAACTCAGACATGAAAGATAAGGAAGTCTGAGTCTCACCTTCAGGTTTCCTGTGAACACATCGCCTCACCAGCAGAACCAGTAACACCAGTAGAACCACAACACAGACTGATCCAACACATGACAACACAGAGAGAACAAGAGGTGAGACTGATGGAGGAAGAATGATGGAGGTGGAACCAGGTGGAGGTGTGGATGTAGGTGGAGGTGTGGTGGTGTGTTCCCCTAAAATAAAGCAAACACAGTCATTAAGTTGTCGTCACATTGTGAATGTTGAAAGCTGCAGAAACACAGACAGGTGAGTGTGTCACCTGTGACAGTGATCCAGCTGGATGGAGACTCTCCATGACCGCTGATGTCACACTTGTAGAGGCCTTCATCAGACCTGGAAACATGCTGGATGGTCATGTGACCTGTAGGCTGCTTCCTGATGAGGGAGCCATCTTTATAGAAAGCAGCTGGGAGGTTGGAGGGAGTGGTCTTTGTTTGACAGAGCAGAGTGACGTCATCTCCCTCCATCACAGGGAGGACAGGACTCTGCAGGATCACTGATCCACCTCAACACAGAGACAAACTACAGCATTTCATCCATTTACACACAGCTTCATCAACACTAACTCCACACACTCAGCTTACCAGTGACTATCAGGTTAACCATGTTACTGATGGGACCCTCTCTGGACTCACACCAGTAAACTCCACTGTCCAATGGGAAAACAGTGATGTTACAGGAAGAACCAGCACCTTCTCCCCACACATCTCCACACTGAGTCCTCTGTTGTTTGCTTGTGTTTCTCCTCAGAGTCCATCCAGCAGAGCTGTCGTCCTCCTCACAGCTCAGAGACACAAAGTCTCCTTTAAAGAACTGAGAGCTGCTGGGACTCACAGTCAGACGAGCTGTGAGGGTTAATACTGGTTTGGTTATACTTTTGTTAGAACTGTTATAATTCTGTGATTAATCATTCATTTAATACGTTTTATATGTCAGATCCATTCTGAAACATGAACCCAATCAGGTCATATCAGTGAGCATTTCTCAGGTTTAAACTGTGACAGAAGAAGGTTACTGACCTTGGTTTGTTGTGCAGCTCAGCAGTGAGATCAGAACTAAAGAGAAATGACACTCAGGTTGATTTGAGGTGAACATAAAGAACAACTCCACACAAACAGCTGACAAACACACAAACTCATCTCTTTCTGAAATATCTGCTTATTTTCTATTCGATGCCAGCAAAATGTTTAAAGATATTTGGTTGAAGATCTCTTTATCCATTGTATCTGACTTGAAACAGAAAATGGGAGCTTATCCCAGCAGGTGCTTCTGGCACAGGTCCTAAAACTGTGACCAATCTGGCCTGCTTGACAGGTTTGCAAAATGTGAAGCAGGACATAAATCTTTTGACTTCAAACTGTTTTCCAACTTTTCCTGTTGATAAACACATCACCATAGACATTCATACTACACCAAAGTATTTAATTAACAGATAATCAATTAAATGAAATAAACGTTCCTGGTGTTCACTGCCTACTTAAGAAAAATAAAACATCTTCATCAATCAACAAAAATGTCTTTTAATATCAATACAGAACAGTCTGGGCAGTGAATCATCTGCATTTATTCTATATTTTCACACATTTGTCAGGTAGAAAAACAGAGATTTGCTGTTGAAACTGCACTAAAAATCTTATAGTAAGATATCTCAGTCACTCGTAACTTGTGACTCTCGATGTAAAAGGAGTTTGCATCCCTGTCACACAGTAACTACAGGTCATCAATCCATCACAGACTAACAGTCACACCTACGGCCAGTTTAGAATCACCAGCTAACAACACGTCCTTGTACTGTGGAGGAAATTTACAGACACTAACACTGCACCTCTGTGACACCTGTACTGTTACATATGATAAATAAATCGTTGCTTTTTTATTATGATTTTGAGATGTCTAGAAGATTTTCTTCTATGTTTGTTACTGACGTAACATCATAATTTTGATCTAAGAAGTATACATTTAATGTGATCACAGTGATCATGAGCACAGACTACACTCTGAGTATATATATATATATATATATATATATATATATATATATATATATATATATATATATATATATATATATAAATATAAACTGAATTTAAATAACCCAGTAAAGTCATGTGTCCACTGTGCAGCTGTGTTGATATAATGAGTGAATGATTTGATCTTTTCACTGCCTGCTGTGTTTCCTCGACTCCTGAGCAAAGATAAAGAGTCAGTTCAGACCTGCAGTTGGTCCTCGTGGTGTTTTGAACTTGAATTCAGCCTGATTTGTTTTTCATGTCTTCTCCTCCATCATCAGTTATCAGGAGAGCAGACAGTCAAAGTACAAGAATTCAAACAAACACAGAGATTCTACTTACAGAGCAGACACAGCACAGATGTTTCCTTCATCGTCCTTCTCACTCATTTGAGCTTTTTTTCATTTCTGTCACTGACACCAAGTAAAGCCCGCCCTCTTCCTCTGAGCACCAGCTTTCTATTGGTTCAAATACAGTGGGTAACTAAATTCTTATAAATATGCAAGATATAAACTATAAACATATATATTTTAATCCAAAGAGCTTGCTGAGACATCTGGCAATTCACACAGATGGAAAGAAAACTCAGAAACAAGTCAAATGTCCTCTGCTCTCAGTGATCTGTAGTTTGGTTGATGAACAAATCCATGTCCATGTAGTTACGTCCCCCTCAGTGAGAGAGGCAGATATGAGCTGAAACACAGGAATCAAACCAGGGACGCTGCTGTTATGGAGCTGAACTGGAACCATTCAGACACTGAGGCCCTCTGAACACATTTTAATTACAGCTGTGCAGAGACACACTGATGACTGACTGGAACACTATGATTCACATTTTACATTAACACCATCCTCACACATGTTTATATATGGCCACTAGAGGGAGATGTTGGACTTTTCATACTAACATGGATACAAGAAGATCATCAATGATGCTGTCATAGTTTGATTAAAAGACATTAACATAATAAATATGTCTGTATCTATTGAAAATGCATTTTTTATGGTAAATGTCAAGAGATATATTCTAAATGACACTTCTTCAGCTGAGAGTCAGAGAGTGGAGACACACATGCTGCAGTTTTTACTTGCAAGGGCGGTCACAGAGCGCTCACACCAGAGTGGGGCCCTGTGAAGTGTGCTCTGTTCTTGCACTTGTCTTTATTTATACACAAGAAAAGTAATACAATAATGAATACATTTGTTCAGTGGAATGTTGATATGTGAGCATGTGCGGATTTGATTTGTGTGTGTGTAACTCTGCCATTGCCGGTCCCAAGCCCGGATGAGAAAGGAGGAGGGTTGGGCGTGGGGCTAGCAACCCCACCCTGTAAAAACTCCAACTGCTACGGAAACAGCATGTGAATCTCATTATCAACTGAATCAGGGCGAAGATGATCGGCAATCCTTAATGACGGCAGTGGAGAAAAGCCCTCGGGTCGTCCACTGCCCGATGCGTCGACCAATTTTCGACCGAAAAGAAAATACTCGTTATGGAATATGGAATGTACGGACTCTGTACCAAACAGGTAAATTGGCCCAGCTTCTATATGAATTTGACTCGTACCGTATGGACATCTTGGGCATCTCAGAAATGCGATGGGCAGGAAGCGGGAAGATGATTAGTGATGGAAAGATGGTGCTCTACTCTGGCCATGCCCAAGACCATGCACGCGGCGTGGGCTTTATCCTCTCGCGACATGCAAGAACATCATTGCTGGCCTGGAAGCCCATTTCAGACCACCTAATCTTGGCTCGCTTCCAAGCTAGGCATGTGAAAGTCACAATTCTTCAAGTATACGCTCCAACAGAAGAGGCTGACGATACTGACAAGGATGGTTTCTATGCGATGCTCCAGGATGCCATTGACAACTCCCCGCGTCATGATTTGCTGATCGTGGGCGGAGATTTCAACGCGCAAATAAGCAGTAACCAGGACGGCCTGGAATCGACTATCGGCCCGTTTGGAATCGCAGCAATGACAAATGAAAATGGGGGACGGCTGATCTCGTTCTGTGCGGCAAACCGGCTGACCATCAAGAACACCTTCTTCGGCCACAAGCGGATACACAAGGCGACGTGGAAGGCGGATATACAAACGAGATCGACTACATCTGCATATCATCCCGCTGGGCATCCACCATTAGCGATGTTAGAGTGTGGCGTGGAGCCGACATTGACTCTGATCACTACCTGCTAATTGCCAAATGTAAACTTCACCTGAAGCGCCTCCAACCACGACTGCAGCGGACAAGTCCTTTTAACGTTCAACGCTTAAAAGATGCAAATACGGCAGCGGAATTTCAACTCAAATTGAGAAACCGCTTCCAGCTCCTTGCTGCGGAAGGAAATAACAACGAAAATCCAGATGCACTCTGGGATGAGCTAAAAGAGGCTGTGGTCGGTGCAGCAGAATCAAAGATTGGTCGCCGACGGGGCGGCTTTAAGGAGCACTGGATCTCCGACCGTTCATTGGAACTTATAGATCAACGTCGCTTGGCAAAGTCAGTTCGGGACCAGGTGGCCTCTGACCCACATGCTTCTGCAGACCAGCGTGAGAGGGCCATGGCCACCTACCAAGACCTTGCCCGACAGGTCAAACGCAGCTGCCGGCGTGACAAGCGTGAATGGATCGAAGCTAAAGGCATTATAGCCCAAGAAGCAGCCGATTGGAACAATACCTGAACCTCATATCGCATTGTACGAGATCTAACTGGGGTTCGTGGTGGCTGCGGTGTTCCAATCCGAGACAAAAATGGACGTGTCCTCCTTACTGCAGCTGAACAAGACCAACGATGGGTCGAACACTTCCGCGATACTCTGAACCAACCTGAGCCACCCCAACCGTTCGAGGCCGAAGACCTGGCACCTTCCATGGATCTTCTTCCTGTCGCTATCGGACAAATCAGCATCACTGAAGTCAAGACAGCGATCCGACTCCTCAAGAGTGGAAAGGCCGCAGGCCTGGACGAAATCCTCGCCGAAATGCTGAAGCATGGCGGACCCCATCTTGAAGCTGCCCTTACAAGACTCCTAAACGCCTGCTGGTCAACATCACATGTACCCGATGATTGGACAAAAGGCACCATCATCAAACTTCCAAAAAAGGTGATTTGGGTGACTGTAACAACTGGCGGGGCATCACGTTGCTGTCGGTACCCAGGAAAGTGTTTTGCCTCGCTCTTTTGAATCGGCTATGACACGCAGTGAACGAACGATTGCGAGAAGAGCAGGCTGGGTTTCGGAGTGGCCGGTCATGCGTCGAGGAAATCTTCACGCATGATCATTGAACAAACATTGGAATACCAAGGGAAGATTTCTATTAATTTCATTGATTTTGAGAAGGCTTTGGACAGCGTCCAACTCTATGGGCTATCCTACGCCACTATGGAGTCCCTCAGCAGTTTGTAGATGCCTTTTGTTGTCTGTACTCCAACTCCAGTTGCTGCGTCCGGACGGATGACGGCTGCACAGATTTCTTCAAGATCAATACTGGCGTCCGACAAGGATGCGTGCTATCCCCTTTCCTCTTCCTGTTGGTAATTGACTTCATCATGTGACGATCAGTTGACCAAGCTGGCATCAGTGTGCCCTGGCACGAAGCGCGTAATCTCACTGACTTGGACTTCGCAGATGACATTGCCCTGCTGGGCTCGACTCAGGAAGACCTCCAAAAGTTGACCTCGGCCCTGCAGAGGGAGGCGACGAAAGTTGGATTAAGAATCAGCGCCAAAAAAACAGGGTACTCCGAGTTGGCTATGCACGTGCCCGCATTCCTGTCATGATTAACCAACAACGTGCTGAAGAGGTGGAGAATTTTACATATCTTGGCAGCATCATCTCGAATGACGGGGTCTCTGATCGGGATGTCGACGCTAGAGTAGGGAAGGCAGTTGGTGTCCTGCGACGTCTCCAACCTATTTGGAACTCGACCTCCCTGAATGTTAGGGTCACGATCAGACTACTGAACGCTATCGTCTTCCCTACTGCACTTTACGCTAGTGAAACCTGGCGCTCAACAAGTGCAATTATTCAACACCTGAACGTGCTTCAACAACGTGGCCTGCGGCGAATCTTGAGAATTTCCTACCGGGACTGAATAACAAATGAGGAGGTCCAACGAAGAGCAGGCACCCGCCCATTAGCTGATGTTGTTGCAGAAAGGCGCTTCCGCTTTGCGGGCCATATTTTACGCCTACCCCCTCATCGCCCAGCTAAGATTGCCATGACATGGCGTCCACGCACTGGCAAGCGAAAGCAAGGCCGACCAAAGACCACATGGCGTCGAACATTCATGGACGATCTGAGAACTGTCGACATTGCCTGGGACGAAGCTGAAGCAGTCGCTGCTGACTGACATCGATGGAGATCACTAGCTGCCCGATGCGCCGCCCGGCGTAGGAGGAACTAAGTGCTAAGTAAGTGTGTGTGTGTGTGTGTGTGTGTGTGTGTGTGTGTGTGGAATGTGGGAAGCAGCCCTTTTTCCTGGTAAGAGGTCAGAACTGCTTGTTCAGCTTCTTACTATCGCTGTGGGAAGATTTCAAATAAAAATATCCGAACAAGTTTTATAAAGAACAATCAGTTCTAAGTAATAAAAAGGTCATCATGCAGTATTCTATCACATATAAACTTATATAATTAAAAGCTTATACTGACTACTAAGTACAATTTTCCATTGACATAAATGGTCTGTATTTGTATAGCACTTTACATAGTCCAAAGGACCCCAAAGCGCTTTACATGTTCAGTCATCCACCTATTCACACACTGACAAGCCGCCCTGGGGTGCACTGACAGAGGCGAGGCTGCCGGACACTGGCACCACCGGGCCCTCTGACCACCACCAGTCGGTGAAGGTGAAGTATCTTGCCCAAGGACACAACGACCAGGTCTGTCTGAGCCGGGGCTTGAACCAGCAACCTTCCGATTACAAGATGAACTGGCAACTCTTGAGCCACGATCGCACCTCAGTGTCACTGTGGATACAGATTCTCTTCATTTACACATATTTTTGAGATGGAAATTAAATAAGTTGTGGAGAGTGTGAGTGTTAAAGAACTTTTTGGATTTTCAAACTTATGTGTTCTTCTGAAATTCAGGAAATCCTGTTTTGTGCTCCTCCCTGTTCCCATTTCTATGGTCATAACATGGAAACTATGTGTTGGCAAATGTTTAGGCAGGTGTTGTTTGTGGTTTGTTGATGTGATTTTCACCAGAGAATAATTACACCATGTTTGACGAAACACACAGTCAACAGAAAGATCTCTGACTTTCAGTCACTTGTGATTGAAATGGTTATATTTAGACATGTGCTTCATGCATCTGCTCTAATAACATATGAACAAAGTGCTCAGCAGTGTGCTGGATGCTAGAGGCGTTTTTAAACATAAAGTGATTCCAGGAAGAAATTCCATTCATCCTTTTTCTTCCACTTATCCATTTTTCGCTATATTGTAGATGGCAAATGCAATACATTTATGGAACGATTCAACTTCTAAAATACTCTCGGTCAATCATATCACATCTTTAAAAGTTACCTGCAGCTCTCTTTATGTTACTTTAGCAAATCAGAATCTATTTTAAGCCAGTGCTGGTCTAGTTGAAGAAGATGGTGTGAGTTTAAAACATAAGCTTGAATATCAGTGTGTGTGAGTGCTGTCCATGGTGCTGATCAACAGCTGGAATATCACAAGCTGAATGGACTCAGGCCCAGACTCTTTAATAAGCCAGTGGGTTTCTTTACAAGTTTGTGGTGCAACAATAGCCCAACACAGTAGTGATAAACCCCATTTCCTGCTCCACGTTGCCATTAAGTAACTGCTGCTCCTTACCTGTCAGTCTTTTCAGCTTGATGATTCCCTTCATTACACCGGCAGTAGGTAAAATTTTACTTCTGTCCTGCCTGCCCTCCTGCACACCGCCTACCTCCATATCACTAATCAAAGAGCAAAAAGGTCAGACATTTTTCCACACTTACCTTCGCCACTCACCTGGACACTCGGTTGGCTCCTCTCGAAGGGCTTGACTTCCTGCTTTTCAAGTAAACATACATTTTGTCAACCTACAATTTCTGCCAGCATATTCTGCCCAGCAATAACCCTCCTCTCCCTCTAATTGCAATGGACCCCACGCACGACACTCTCACTGCTGTCACACATTGATGGTTAAGACGTGATATAAAACTGAATTCTTATGAAGTCGCCCTTCTCTTTAGAATGCTTTTTGTTGGCTTTTGGTCCCACTACTCGTACCTGCTTTTTGGCTTTCTGACAGTTGGAGCCACAGAGAGCAAATCTTTGTTCTTTATGGAGAACCAGTGAGGCTGTTTAGACTTTCCTATGAAACATCAGTGCAGGAGTCTCTCAGTACATCTGTTTACAGTGAGGACAAAGAAGCAGCAGAAACACACACAGACTAAACATGTAGAGACAGGTGGAGCTGCTTCCTGGTTGATGGTAAATGGATTATTGAATTGAAAGTGACCTTTTAATGCTCAGTTCTGTTGTCACCACAGCAGAGCATCCACTCTCAAACAAAACCACGACGTGCTCTTGGCGTCATTTGGAAATATTTACTTATCACTCCTCTTATTGTTATATATTAAATGATTAAAAAAATACCAATTTAATGTGTAAATAAATCGAATAAACTGAAAGGTAAGAATTGAAATGCATGAAATACTTTATTTTGATGTGCTTGACTTTCCTGGTCCTGGTCATTCTTAGCAGAGCAAGAAAATACAAAACATTTGTCTATTTTCTTCAGTGGAGAGTAATTTATTATTTGCAGAGCTAAAATTTAATGTATTCAGAAGTACACCATATAAGAAACAATTAGTCTTTGTATCGCAAGACAGAATCATGACCTAAAACTACAATGGAGCTCTGATAATCTACATATAGTTATAGACATGCTGTATAATTTGGTGGAAGCCCCTTACTGCCTTCATGACTTTGTTAGACGCCCCTGCTGCCACTCTGGGAACCTTTATTTTGATAAAAAGCAGTTAAACACAAATGACGTCAGGAGTCAATTGAAAGATATCACACTGTCAAAGTATTGTCATGTGAAAAACAGCTGCTTTGCTTGGAGCTGGAATGTAAATGTGTCTTTCTCTCTATCAATATCGTCGATAATTGTGATATTTGGCTCGAGCTCTATTGTATTGCTCAGTGTTACCAGTAGACGGCAGCAGATTTTATATGTGACTCATTTTCTTTTGAACCACACGAGGAAAATAAGTGAGAGCAAAGATTTTAAGTAGCTGAGGGAACAAGAACAAGGTGCTTGAGTCACACGTAAATATAAACAGTGAAGCTACTCTGGCCATGAAACACATGTTTATATTGTTTTTCACTGCAGCAAAATACACATTTAAATTTTCAGTTAAAAATATATCCTCATGTGGTTTTTGAAGTTTTGAATCATTTTAGTTTATATCAGTGAAAAATTAACACGTGGATGTCCTCTGGTCTGAGGTGCTGGGGACCAGTTAGAGACCAGCAGCTGGACGTCTGTGGTTGGACTTCACTGAAGAGTAGATGGTCTCTGGCTGTGGTTTAAAGTCTGAACACAAACACACACAGTTCAAACAACAGGAAAAATGATAACAAACTTCATAGCTCTTGGTGACTTTGTTGAAAGATTTAGTCACATTTCTAAATGTCCTGTGATAAACTGGTGTAGCCGACCTCTCACCATGAACAGCTCCAGCTCCCATGTGAAACAGTGAAGCAGTAACAGTGAGCAGTGGTGCAGCACCTATGTGAAGCGAGGGGCTTCACAGCCGTGTCAGAGTGAGCAACTAACTGGCTCACAACATTTTGAGCCACTGTGAGGGTGAAAGTGGGCTCACATGTGAGTTTATTTAGTGTGACGTTTACGTGATATATTTAAAATACTAGATTTAAGTCTTAAGTCTTAGTGTCTGAATGTGTGTGTGAATGGGTGGATGACTGGTTGTGTAAAGCGCTTTGGGGTCCTTAGGGACTAGTAAAGCGCTATACAAATACAGGCCATTTACCATTTAAGTCGCATAGATATCATGACACATTTGATTTGATTAACCTTGTAGCCTGTACACTGGTGTAAAATCAGTCTCTTTAGGACATGGCTGTCTGAGTTAATGAACAACTGGTGAAAATATAACTTTGATTTATGTGTTATTAATTAATACATTTAATGATTTTAAATGACTTTTTATTTGTTTGTATATATTACTTAACAGGCTGATTTTCTATACATTTTGATATGATTTAAATTTCAGAAAATGTTCAGTCGTTGTGTTAAAGAGTTGTCTCGTCAGCTCTTTAAACCTGTTTTAATTTAACTGCCAAGCAAGTGTGCCTAATATTAATGTTGGTGTTTGACCTCTGCAAACATTAGAACTTTTTTAGTTATGTACTTTTCATAGAACCAAACACCTAGTTTGGTCAAAACTGGTGTACCAAGCTTTAGACACAGCATAGACCAGTTAGACCACAGCTAAAAAGACTGTGTGAAGATTGACCTAAGTATGTAACGTTTGTAAATAGCTGTAGCTTTTCATGGTCTTTCTTTTTCCATTTCTCAATGCTTCTGCTGAGAAACAACAAATGACTAGCTGATGATGACCAACAGAGAGCTGGCACCTTTTTCAGTGCAGGCTGAGACTTGACCACAGCGCATGTTCTCAAAATATAAACAGTGTCATTGCCCACACCAGAACAGATCATCAGCTTCAAACTAAACTACAGGAAGTAGCTGCTGTGGTGTTAGAACTCTTTTTATGCCGTTCATATTAGCAACACTTTCACCCTGATAACAAACTGTGTGCACTGAAGCCAGAGAGCAGTATAACTGAATTTAATTGAATTCAGATTTGTTTATATAGCGGCCACTCACAAAAACACTGATGCAGACCTCTGGATGAGTCTACGCTATTTGTTAAGGTCCAGCGTGGCCCAAAGAAAATTGCAGATGTTTCATATTTGTACTCCCTCCAAGAAGAAGCGCAAACATTGGGATCTCATTAAAGGGTTAGGGTCTTAAAGTGTGGTCAGTCTTATCAATGAGATCTCTGAAGTTGTTTGGTCATAATATTTGTGGAATCTGTTTTATATTAATGATCATATTAAAACAATGAGTTTATGAAGGCAAGTCTTTAACCTATAATCATATTATTGAATCTATATTTGAGGACAGGGGTTTTATCGAGGAAAATGGTTTCACAGTTTTGAATATGCAAGTTGTTTATGCACACTTTGTTGTTCAGGGAAACTCAGTGATGAGGATCAATGGTCAAAAGACGTAAATCCCTGCCTGTATATGTTATAGATTGAGTCTAATGTATATCAAAGTTTGTATGACTAAACTTCAGGTCTGCATTTTACACAGATGACCATCAAATCCTGATCAGAGGCTATGTGATTGGTGGTCATTTTAGCTACAGCTTTAGAACTTTTACTCTCTCTACTTGTATCTAATGTAACCATTAGCATATGACCTCAAATCAAGGTCAAGGTCAAGCTTATTTATATAGCACAATTCCAAAAGCTCATGCTGCACAAAGTGCTTTGCAAACTAAAATGCAACTAAAAAAGTAAAATGTACAACAATGTTGCAATTAAATATAAAAAAAGAAGACAATAAAACAATAAGACAATAGAAAGAACTAAAACAACAATGTGTGGGTTACCTTGTGCTGAAATCCAACAAATGTGCAGATCTAATATTTAGAGGCAGACTATTACAGAGTGTGGGACCTGCCACACAGAAGGCTCTGTTGCATAATAACATAAGTTTGGAACTGGACCGCATGGTTCTCTCTGGAGCATAAATAAATAGGAGCTCGAATTTTAGATCAAAATCAAGGTGAGCCTGCAACTGTATATAGATCACTTTATCCAGAACTCTTGAAAGAAAATGGGAGCATTCCATCCATCTAGATTTTTACACTTCTGATCATCCCTTACATGCTCCACAGTGTCCTCAAATAACTTTATTTTTAATAAACCATAAAATGTCTGTGCACAGAATCAGAAGCTCAAACTTTTCTGAAGTATGAGATAAAGCATTTCATTAATTCAACAACAACAACATCTTTACAACCATTAAAGAATCTTGTAACAAAAACACCCAGAATTACCTCGAGTTCGTTTGATTGATATTTGGATGTCACCATACATGATGTCATCTTCTACAGGTTCATCTTGATCTGGTGAAATGATCCAAATTCAACAGCAACATGTTTTACTTAAAAACTCTAAAGTTAGGATATTAATTTAAAAAAGAAAAAAACGATATACAAAGAAATATTCGTAGATTTGTACTATGTTGAGTTACTTCCATGGGGATCAAACATCAATGCAAAACCATCAAATCATTATGAATGTAAACACTATAACATGTAGATTAACATGAACTTCAAATCTAAAATCAAAAAGTCTGAGTCCGTCTCACCTTCAGGTTTCCTGTTCATACATCGTCTCACCAGCAGAACCAGTAACACCAGTAGAACCACAACACAGGAGGATCCAACACATGACAACAGAGAGAGAAGAGGAAGAGAGAGTGGTGGAGGAACAGTGATGGAGGTGAAAGCTGGAGAAGAGGTGGATGTAGGTGGAGGTGTGGATGTAGGAGGAGGTGTGGTGGTGTCTTCCCCCAAAATAAAGCAAACACAGTCATTAAGTTGTCGTCACATTGTGAATGTTGAAACCTGCAGAAACACAGACAGGTGAGTGTGTCACCTGTGACAGTGATCCAGCTGGATGGAGACTCTCCATGACCGCTGATGTCACACTTGTAGAGGCCTTCATCAGACCTGGAAACATGCTGGATGGTCATGTGACCTGTTGACTCATTCCCAATGAAGATGCCATCTTTATAGAAAGCAGCTGTGAGGTTGGAGGTCTTTGTTTTACAGAGCAGAGTGACGTCATCTCCCTCCATCACAGGGATGACAGGACTCTGCAGGATCACTGATCCACCTCAACACAGAGACAAACTACAGCATTTCATCCATTTACACACAGCTTCATCAACACTAACTCCACACACTCAGCTTACCAGTGACTGTCAGGTTAACCATGTTACTGATGGGACCCTCTCTGGACTCACACCAGTAAACTCCACTGTCTCGTTCAACGATGTAACTGATGTCACAGGATAAATTAGCGGATGTTCCCCATCCATCTCCACACTGACTGGTGTTTCCTTTGCTTGTGTTTCTCCTCAGAGTCCATCCAGCAGAGCTGTCGTCCTCCTCACAGCTCAGAGACACAAAGTCTCCTTCAAAGAACTGAGAGCTGCTGGGACTCACAGTCAGACGAGCTGTGAGGGTTAAAATGAAAAATATTTGATTTGTTATATCAAATATTTTTGTTAAAACTTTTATAATTCTGTGATTAATGCTTAATTGAATCAGTTTCATATTTGAGATCAGGCTGCAGACGTGGACGTGCCAAAAAGAAAACAGTGAAAGTACACCCTGAGGGAAGACGATGAGAAAAAAGAACTCCACCCATACTGAGCTCCTAGAGGAAAACAAATTGAGAAAAAAAAAAGATCTCGGCACAGAAAGGCAAATGAATCTTCATATCTTAACACCATAGAATCACATGACAAACAGTAGGGGTGGGTAAATGGGACGAGAGTGATCCGGTGTAGACAGCACTGGTCACCAGGTCTGTAAATTTCCAGTTGAAGAGTCGTGTTATTCCTTGGTTTCATGTGTCATTGTGGGTCTCTTGGTTTTGGTTTCTGTAGTATTCCGAGCTTTTACTGAGTCCGAGTTCTTAGGCTTTGGCTCCATGTTTGCCATGTGTGTATATTGTTGTTTGAGTTCTTGTGCCGTGTTTCCCCTCGTGTTATGTTTATCCATGTCTCCCCCCCCCCCCCAAAGCTTCTGTGTGCACTTCCTGTTTTACTGTGAAAGTATTAACAGTCAGTGTACTCAGTTTTGCATCCTCCCTTTCTCGTCATGTGTAATTATCCTCAGCCGTGTCTCCCAGCTGTTCCCTCTTTGCCCTGTTGACCTTCTGTATTTATTGTCTGTGCTTGCCTCTGTGCTTTATTGCATCATTAACATTCATGGCCTCAGACATGCCTGTGTGTTTTAGCTCTAGTTCAGTTTCTAGCCCTCCTAGTTTTGTTCTGTTTTTGACTTATGCCTGCAATAAAGCAGTGGACCTTGAGTTTAAGTTCTGCCTCTACGAGTCTGCATGTTGGGGTTTTTTCCTGCCTGCATACAGACATGACAGCCGTGAGCTTCTCCAAGATCTTTCCATTTTATGTTCAATAAGCACAGTACTCACGCCCTTCCCATCACTTCGATCAAAGCAGCTAGCCTTGTGGAGTTTTGAACAGCCATAAGAGCTTTCTTTAATATCAGTAAGTCAGGGCCGAGCCAGCTCCGATCAGTAAGAACCCTGTTATCACGGTTCAGAATAGGTATATATCTTCTATGTCCTAAATTGACAATCCCACCTGGCACACGATGTGCCAGTGCTGCCACCCGTCCATCGTGTATCCGGCAGAAAACATCCCACCAGGACAATTGGGCTCTCCCAAACTCAGGCTTGTCGTCCATAAAAAGGTGTTAATTGCGTTCAGAGACCAGTTGATATAATCCATATTTTTTAGGGTTTAGAGAACAAGAGAGAGACTCTCTGAGGGTTAGAGTAGACAAGACAAGGACATGAGTAGCGCAAACAGGGAAGATAAGATGAGCGGGAGGGAGAAAAGATGCGACTGAATCTGTCAAGAGCCAAGAGCCTAGAGTTTCATGTGTGACAGAAGAAGGTTACTGACCTTGGTTTGTTGTGCAGCTCAGCAGTGAGATCAGAACTAAAGAGAAATGACACTCAGGTTGATTTGAGGTGAACATAATGTAGCCAATCTATCACATATTTATACTGATGTAGACGGGGGCCCCTAGGTTCTTTTCTCTTAATACAGTATGTATTTCAAGTTCAAGTTCAAATTCAAATTTTATTCGCCACATGCAGTGGCAGGTTGCCCTGCAGTGGAATGAACCCGCCCCCCGACCATACACACACAACACAGACATCACATGGGGATACAAGTCAGAGAACGGTTGCATTACAGAAAAAACACTGAAATGGACACTACAATGGGAAAGTACAAGAGGAAAAAAAGAGACCTCTACTCATGCTGGGCTACAGGAGGACAGCATGAGAACAGGAAACAAAAAAACTCCTCTGCACAGAGAGCACATAAATGTCCACAGTACAACATTATAGAGCACGTGACCAGCAACAGGGTTGGGTAGGGGATAAGGAGTAATCCCAGGCAACACAGCAGCCATCCTGCCACTGCGCCGACTCTCCAGCGCTTGCCCAGACCCGCCTCGTGTTCCCAGGAGGCAACAAGCATCGATGGCATTGGAAGGGGAGGGGGGATGTGTGAGTGCTTATCAGTGTAAGGGTATGTGTGTGCGTGTCCATAGTTCAGCTGAGACAGTGTCCTTCACTCTATCAGGCTAAGTAAGCAGTCTTCCAGCCAACCCAGATGGCCTTGCATGGGATAGGAAGAATAGTCATCACACAGTCGTTATCAGGGAGTTTTGTTCGGCTCCAGCCTTGGGCCCGCAGCTGGCGCCGTGGTGTCATGTTGATGTTGTTGATTTTTCTTTTATGCGAGCAGCTCAGGAGAATTTCAAAGCTGTTCTTTAACACTTCGACACTGGTCTCTCAATCTCCCGTTGGAGAACCGCAAGCCTCCCCATGATGGTATCAAACTTCTGTTCCGTGGTGTTCTCATTCTTTTGATTCTGAGACCTCACAACTGCTGTGATCCGTTCCGCGATGTGATCCAACTTTCGCTCAGGGGTCTCATTTTGAGCAGGGCTCTCTTTGATGTATCCCACCATACGCTCAATGGTGTTATTTTGAGTCTTCACGGCAGCTGTAAGCGTCTCCAAGGTGTTAACCATGCTGCGTTCGTTGTGAGAGGTCGCGCCTCGTCCCATCGCTTCAATTCCAGCGGGCAGCCAAAATTCCCTAATGTCAATAATGAGACCGACATATGAACTACTTTTAGATTCTGGGCCAGAGTGGCACAACCCATATATTCTGCAGCTGTTCCTGACATCTTCTATTCTGCTTCGGAGTTCTGGTTACTTGACTTTATAGAAATACTATACACCATGAACACAATGAATACACAGTGTTTAAACTTGAATGTGTCTGTTAACTGATATTACAATATAAATATTATAAGTATTGTACAGTGTAGAAGCAAATTTAAATGTAACTTTAAATGTAACTTTATAACTTTATAACATTTATAGAGTTGGTTATGTGCCCCTTTGGTAGTTACGTCTTTTGATATTTACGTGTTATGTTTACATATGCATGTTTAAAGCAGTAATAAGTATGTGTTATATCTACCTAGTTGTTTTCCCTGCATTGATCCGAGTATAGCTTCTGAGAGGCCAGTCAAGTATTGATGAGGGTGGTAAACAGGAAGTGTTGGGTTGTTGTTGCTGTGTGCTGAGAGCAACGAGGCTTCTAAAAAAGTTATCCGTCTTCATCTTGCTGTTTCTAATCATTCAGAGTGATTCCAAACCACATAGCAAACCCTCACGTTACAGGTAATATACAAAATTAAAGTTCACTTCTCTCTTGTTGATCAACTGAAATTTTCCCACTTATTTTAGTGGCCACTCACTTCATCAACAAGCAGCAAACTTCAGTGCAGCAACGTTCAGGTCCACATTCGCTGCTTTGCAGTGTCTAATAGTTCAGCTGCAGGATTCCACTCTCTTTTGCGTAAGCTCCTCTGATTGTCTCCCTGTGACTGCTCTGACACAAAAACTTCTAAACTTGTGTCTAGTTCACTTCTACTGGGACAAAACTGCAAGTAACATGTTTCTTTTTAGCACCTTTATTTTTTTAACAAAATAAATAATAAAATTAAATAAACACACTAAATATTTTAACCATGAACTTAAAATGTCATCACACAACAAAGCATGTTATTAACTGTCTTTAATTTTGTAGGATTGATGTATTATGAACTTAATATTTGCAGCAGTTTCCAATTTTCTGTGGGTTTTCTTTTGTTTGTTTGTTTTTGGCTACAATAAAGAACAACTCCACAAACTCGTCTGTGTATTATATATTTATGAGCTCGTTTTTTATTTAATGCCAGTAACATGTTTCAATAAGGTTTGGACAACAAATATTGAAAAAAGTAAATTCCATAAAGTCATGTGTCCACTGTGCAGCTGTGTTGATATAATGAGTGAATGATTTGATCTTTTCACTGCCTGCTGTGTTTCCTCGACTCCTGAGCAAAGATAAAGAGTCAGTTCAGACCTGCAGTTGGTCCTCGTGGTGTTTTGAACTTGAATTCAGCCTGATTTGTTTTTCATGTCTTCTCCTCCATCATCAGTTATCAGGAGAGCAGACAGTCAAAGTACAAGAATTCAAACAAACACAGAGATTCTACTTACAGAGCAGACACAGCACAGATGTTTCCTTCATCGTCCTTCTCACTCATTTGAGCTTTTTTTCATTTCTGTCTCTGACACCAAGTAAAGCCCGCCCTCTTCCTCTGAGCACCAGCTTTTCTATTGGTTCAAATAGACATGTCCATGTAGTGGAGGTCCCCCTCAGTGAGAGAGGCAGATATGAGCTGAACTGGAACCATTCAGACACTGAGGCCCTCTGAACACATTTTAATTACAGCTGTGCAGAGACACACTGATGACTGACTGGAACACTATGATTCACATTTTACATTAACACCATCCTCACACATGGTTCATATATGGACACTAGAGGGAGATGTTGGACTTTAAACACTAACTAACCAGTCATGTTAGATGGTTACTGTGTTGATATGTAGATGTTAATGTAATGATAAGGTTTACCAGCAGGGGGCACTGTATTTAAGAAAGCTCATGAATGCCTCCAGGGGAGCACATAAAAGAAGACTGGTCTGTGGTGTGACATAATAATGATGTTAATAAAATGTTTGGGGCAGTAGCTCGCAAAGCATAAGTGGATGCTGTGTTATTTTGAACGAACGCAACGAAGACAACATGGTACCAGGAGTAAAAGTGAAAGAGTGGAAGCGATAGCAGTTCAAAGTTGGACGGACATGAGATGGACGGTTTGAAACCACCGGAAGGACTGAAACTGGTGGTGTTTTAAGCATCAGTGTGAGCTGTATATGGCGGCCATGGGACTGGACTCCAAACCCGATGCCAGGAAAATTGCATTGCTGCTCACGGTACCTGGTCCTCAAGCCATTGAAGTCTTCAACACGTTTGAGTTTGAGGAAGTTGGTGACACATTCACATTTTACATTAACACCATCCTCACACATGGTTTATATATGGCCACTAGAGGGAGATGTTGGACTTTACATACTAACATGGATACAAGCAGATCATCAGTGATGCTCTCATAGTTTGATTAAAAGACATTAACATAATAACTTTTTTATTAAGTATAAACACACTGTATTGAATGAAAAAGTTGTGTTTGATGTCACTGTTGATAAAGATTCCCTTCATTTAAATATGTGTTTTGGATGGTAATTAAATAAGTTGTGGAGACTGAGAGTAAATAAAATTCTTGGTTGAGTAATGAAATTTATAACAGAGAATAATTGCATCATGATTGATGAAACACATAGTTCACCTAAAACTGTTGGAAGTGACAAAAATGTCTTTGACTTTCTGTCACATGTAATAGAGATGGTCATGTTTAGACATGTGCCTCATGTATCTGCTGTAATAACATGTGAGCAATGTGTTCAGCACTGCGCTGGATGCTAGAAGTGTTTTTATAGCATAAAGTGATTCCATGTTATGTTACTTTGGCAACTCACAATCTATTTTAGGCCAGTGCTGGTCTGGTTGAAGAAGATGGTGTGAGTTTAAAACATAAGCTTGAATATCAATGTGTGTGAGTGCTGTCCATGGTGCTGATCAACAGCTGGAATATCACAAGCTGAACAGACTCAGGCCCAGACTCTCTTTAGTAAGCCAGGGGGTTTCTTTACAAGTTTGTGGTGCAACAATAGCCCAACACAGTAGTGATAAACCCCATTTCCTGCTCCACTTTGCCATTAAGTAACTGCTGCTCCTTACCTGTCAGTCTTTTCAGCTCAATGATTCCCTTCATTACACCGGCAAAAACTAAAGTTGGGACTTCTCTACTGACACAGAGAGAATGTGTACTGACAGATGAAGATACTTCCTGGTTGATGGTAGATGAGTTGGTGAATTGAGAAGATCGCTTTAGTTTTGTTCTCTCCACAGCAAAGTGATGCAGGTCCACTTTCAGTTTAGGCGTTGTTTTCAATAAATTGCATGCTCAAAAAAAGTTTTGTCTCACTCCCATTCCTTCTTGGTGGATGTTGAAGCTCTACTTGGAACCTTGTTAAGATCCAACCATGCAAAATAGGATTTTCTGTGATTTTCAATTGATCCTAAAATTTTGATCGGGACTGTATTAAATGATGAAATAATGAATTACCAAATTAATGCGTAATTAAATCTAAGAAAAAATTTCAATTGAAATGCATGAAATACTTTATTTCAATGTGCATGACTCTCCTGGTTCTCCTCAGCTGAGCAAGTCCAGGAAAATGGGTCTATTTTACTCAGTGTAGAGCGATTTATTATTTGCAAAGCTAAAAATGAGTTTATAGGGAAAACATATACTGTATAAAAACAATTAGTCTTTGAGTTGCGAGTAAGAATCATGACCTAAAACTACAGTGAAGCTCCTATAATCTACACATAGCTATAGACATGCTTTATAATTAGGAGAAAGCCCCTTACCACCTTCCTTACTTTGTTAGACGTCCCTGCTGCCACATCAGGAACCATTATTTTAGTTAAAGGAAGTTAAACACTAAATACTTCAGAAGTCAACTGAAATATGTGACACTGTAAAAAGTGTTGCCACATGAAAAGCAGCTGCTTTGCTTAGTGTTTTGCCAGACTGATGATATTCTGATATCAAGTAAATGCTTTGGAGAGCTGGAATGTAAATGTGGCGACGTCTACAGTACAGACGAGGGTCGACACACAAAAAGTTCAGACATTTTTCATCATTCATGTTTGAGGTATGGTAAATGTCCTGTATTTGTATAGCACTTTTACTAGTCCCTTCTAGGGACCCCAAAATGCTTTACACACCCAGTTATCCACCCATTCACTCTCACATTCACACACTGGTGGAGGCAGCTACAGTTGTAGCCACAGCTGCCCTGGGACAGACTGACAGAAGCAAGGCTGCCATATCGCGCCATCGGCCCCTCTGGCCATCACCAGTAGGCGGTAGGTGAAGTGTCTTGCCCAAGGACACAACTATACTTGATCGTATATATGTTTTTTTTTTCATTAAAACATATTTACTTAACACTTCTAAGTGTGCTATATACTGAACTTATGGACTAGCACTATGCTATTGCACTAGTATCAATCTAATATCAATAACAGCGTTGGCTGTTATTTCTGCTGTAACACTCACTGAGGTGTAACAGGAGGGTCTCTGAGCTGGTTCAGGAGATGAGTCTGTCCAGTCTGAGTCACATGGTCATCAGTTTGTAGTTCATCTCTAAACACTTCAGCTCTTTATGTTAAAGCTCTGAGTGTGACTCTGTGAATGTTTCCCAGGTGGAGAAACAATAAATGAACACTCAGTAAGTAAGTTGAGTAAGATGTTCTGTTTTCATTTGACCAGTTTAAATAATTAATTTTAAAAAAGCCATGTCAGCAGCTGCTGGCTGGTTTCAGTGTGACTTACTGTAAAACATCAAAGTAAAATCTCTCTGTCTGAGATGAAGCTTTGCTGCATTATTTAAAGCCGTTGTATTGTTTCTGCTGCTGTGGTTTAATGCTTGTTTTCTTTTCTGCAATGAAAACATATGTGGGTCGGTTAGCCACGACCAAGTCAGATTTTCCATCAGACATCTCGGTGAAACCCACAGAACCACACGAGGAAAATAAGTGAGAGCAAAGGTTTATTATTCACGCAGAGAAATTAAATAGTTGCTGAGGGAACAAGAACAAGGTGCTTGAATCATACTTTAAATATAAAAAGTGAAGCTACTGTGTCCATGAAACACATTAACATATTTATATTGTTTGTCACTGCAGGAAAATACATTTAAAACTTACTTAGATTAAAATCCTCATATGGTCTTTGAAGTTTTGAATCATTTTAATCTTAATCCGTGGAAAATTAAAATATGGATGTGCTCTGGTCTGAGGTGCTGGGATGAACCAGTTAGAGACCAGCAGCTGGACGTCAGTGGTTGGACTGGTGGACTACTTCAGTAAAGAGTAGATGGCGTCTGGCTCTGGTTTAAAGTCTGAACACAAACAACAACAGGAAAAATGATTACAAACTTCATAGCTCTTGGTGACTTTGTTGAACGATTTAGTCCCATTTCTAAATGTCCTGTGATAAACTGGTGTAGCCGACCTCTCACCATGAACAGCTCCAGCTCCCATGTGAAACAGTGAAGCAGTAACAGTGAGCAGTGGTGCACCTGTGTGAAGCGAGGGGCTTCACAGCCGTGTCAGAGTGACCAACTAACAGGCTCACAACATTTTGAGCCACTGTGAGGGTGAAAGTGGGCTCACATGTGAGTTTATTTAGTGTGACATTTACGTGATATATTTAAAATACTAGATTTAAGTCTTAAGTCACATTGATATTTGATTTAATTAACCTTGTAGCCTGTACACTGGTGTAAAATCAGTCTCTTTAGGACATGACTGTCTGAGTTAATGAACAACTGGTGAAAATATAACTTTGATTTATGTAATACTAATTAGAAAGGCTTTTTAATTTTTGTATATATTATTAGACAGGATGTTGTTTCTATATTTTAATATGAGTTACATTTCAGGAAATGTAATCGCCTCTGTCAGTGCGCCCCAGGGTGGCTGTGGCTACAATGTAGCTGCCATCACCAGTGTGTGAATGTGTGTGTGAATGGGTGGATGACTGGTTGTGTAAAGCGTTTTGGGGTCGTTAGGGACTAGAAAAGCGCTATACAAATACAGACCATTTACCATTTTTATTTAAATGTTTAGTTCCTGAGTTGTCTGGGTCAATCTTTAAAAGTGTGCCTAATATTTAAGTTAGTATTTGATCTCTGCAAACAAGAATCCTTTGGTATCTACTTTACATCAAACCCAGCACCTATTTTGATCAAAACTGGGGTACAAAGCTTTAGACACAGTACAGAGCAGTTAGAGCACAGCTAAAACGACTGTGTGAAGATTAACACATGTATGTAACTTTTGTAAAGAGCTGAAGCTTTTCATGGTCTTTGCATTTCTCAACACTTCTGCTGAGAAACAACAGCTACCCTAACTAGTTGAAGGTGCACAACCACAGATCTGACACCTTTTTCAGTGCAAACTGATGCTTCACCACAGGGCAAGTTCTCACGATATGAACTCTGTGCTTGGCCAAACCAGAACAGAGAAGTGTCATCAGCTTCAGACTACAGGAAGGAGCTGCTGTGGTTTTACATGCAGAACCTTTTAAGTAGTTAAAAAGATTTATTGTAGTACAGTTGTCTCTTAATACACTTCATATTAATATTCACCCTGCTAACAACATGTGTGCACCATCAAGACAAAAGTGTAATTGAACTGAATTGAATTTACATTTCTTTACATAGCACCAAATCACAACAACAGTCACCTCGAGCTTTATATTGTAAAATAAACACCCTACAATAATTCATAGGAACAACATGGAAATCAAATGACCATTTGAGCAAGGACTTGGTGACAGTGGGAAGGACAAACTCCCTTTTGACAGGAAGAAACATCCAGCAGAGCCAGGCTCAGGGAGGGCGGCCATCACCCATGACTGGTTGGGGTGAGGGGAGGGAGACGGGGCTAATTACATGCTGTAGAGATATAGCAGACACATGTGAGCCTAACCTGAGCTGTTCAGTTCACTGCGAAAAGTTATAACACGCCTGAAATCTATATAAAGCAGAGGTGCGGCTAAGTCTTTGTCATTAATAAAGGCCAAGTGTGGCTCAAAGAAAACTGCAGACATGTCCTATTTGTCTCCAAGAGGAAGCAGAAATTTTGGGATCATGTTAAAGTGGAAAATGTGAGGTGTAGTCTCACCACAGGCAGTCTCATTCTAAAGAAATGTTTTTGAAAAAAAATTTAAAAGTGTGTGTGTGTGTGTGTGTGTGTGTGTGTGTGTGTGTGTGTGTGTGTGTGTGTGAGAGAGAGAGAGACTGCCATGATGTTCAGCCTTATCAATGAGATCACTTACGTTGTGAGTTCTCAATATTTTTGGAATTTGTTCAATGTTAAAAAATTAAATCAAATCAAATAAATGAAGTCAAGTCCTCAACCTATTACCATATTATTTAATAAAGATCTAAGGACAGAGATTTTACTAAAGAAAACAGAAAAAAAGGAAAATATTATCAACCAATAAAGGTAAATGTGTCTAGACCTGCACAAACAATTAACCAATGAATAGTATGGGCAGGTCACAGTTATGAAAATGCGAGTTTTTTAGGTAGGCTTTGTTGTTTAGGAAAACTCAGTGATGAGAATTGATCAAATATCATTATTTTACGATGCAGAGACAGAAATCTCTGCCTTTATATAATATTGTGGCCGGGCATGATCTGCGATGCCACTGCAGGTGAGATGGACTCACCTGCAGTGGCATGGTAAGCCTCGCCGGCTTAATACCTGTGGTCTGCTGTGTTCTTATTGTTGTGAGTACGGCTGGCAGCGGGAGAGCTGTAGCTCTGTGTACAACCATGTTAATACAGAGATGCTTAAAAGCAAAGGTATATCAAAGTCAGTTTTGGTAAAACTCAGGTCTGCATCTTACATTGCTGACCATCAATTAATTAAGATTAAGAGCCTGAGTGGCAGTCCTTAGCTACAGCTTTAGAATTTTCATTGTCTCTACTTGGGGCTTTGTATCGTTGGCAAACAATCTTCAATTAGTTCCCATCCTTTAAAACCCATTTTAAACATCTCTCTAAATCATATTTGATTTTTGTTTGTTTTGGGTTTTTTGTTATGTAAACCTGAAAAATATTAGCAAACTGAAGTCTGAAGTTTCTAAACAGAAGCATTAGATGTTCATTCATGTATCAACATCTGTAGTTCTTTAATTTCTACACACAGTAAATTTGTTCTGAATCACCTGCAGGTCATTTTAAATGCTGTCAGACAGACAGACTCATATCATCAGAGACTGGAGACAAAGAAGAGCAGCTTTACCTCTGATCCGTGATCTGGTTTTCTTGTCTTTGATGTTGATTTCACCATAACTGACGTCTTCTGTTCTCACTGCTGAGTAGATTACTGCTGGATCACTCTCTGCAAAATAAAACAAAATGTTGGTGTCGCACAAAGATGAAGCAAAGTTGATTTTGATTTAAAATATTCATGTCAAACTAAAACCAAACTATGAGTAAAACTATAGTTTTACTTTTAGGCTGACTTAATGTAACTATAAATTATTTCTAACACCTCTTTGAGAAACTGCAGGAGATTTTTTTTTATGTTAAACAGGAAACTATACAGCTGCAGAGGTGTTAGCTTGTGTTAACCACAGACAACAAACACAGAGACCAGCATGTAAAGAACAACACTCAGTAGGCACAGAGTACGATGTTACAGACTTTAGAAATTTGATTAAGATGACTGAGTTATTAGTTTGGACAAAGAAAACAAATCACTAAAAAACTGCCTTTGAAGATGTAACATATAACAAATAAAGGTAAAGGGGTAAAAGTCTTAACATGCAGTTACTAAAATCTTTTCAGTTTTCAGTATTCCTTTTTTTCTTTTTATTGCCGTACATACATGAAAATAAAACACTGATAATTACCTTTGTTTTGTTTGTTTGGCTGTTGACGATTTGATATTATGACATCACTATATGTGATGTCATCTGTAATGTCATCTTCTTCACGGTGGTCTTGATCTGATGAAATCATTCAAATTTAACAGCAAAAATATTTTTTAATGAGATATATACTAATGAGAAATTTTTTTAAAAATATTTTTTTTTATTTGTAATGTGTACACATCGTCACACATGTAAGAATATAACACTAGTTATATTGGAGAAAAATAAAAATTTTAAACTGTCAAATCAAAACATATATAAAAATAGTATAACATGTATCTTCGCTTAACAAAATCGAGAAATCTCACCTTCAGGCTTCCTGTGAACACATCGTCTCACCAGCAGAACCAGTAACACCAGTAGAACCACAACACAGACTGATCCAACACATGACAACAGAGAGAGAACAGCAGGAGATGTGGATGTAGGTGGAGGTGTGGATGTAGGTGGAGGTGTGGATGTAGGTGGAGGTGTGGTGGTGTGTTCCCCTAAAATAAAGCAAACACAGTCATTAAGTTGTCGTCACATTGTGAATGTTGAAAGCTGCAGAAACACAGACAGGTGAGTGTGTCACCTGTGACAGTGATCCAGCTGGATGGAGACTCTCCATGACCGCTGATGTCACACTTGTAGAGGCCTTCATCAGACCTGGAAACATGCTGGATGGTCATGTGACCTGTAGGCTGCTTCCTGATGAGGGAGCCATCTTTATAGAAAGCAGCTGGGAGGTTGGAGGGAGTGGTCTTTGTTTTACAGAGCAGAGTGACGTCATCTCCCTCCATCACAGGGAGGACAGGACTCTGCAGGATCACTGATCCACCTCAACACAGAGACAAACTACAGCATTTCATCCATTTACACACAGCTTCATCAACACTAACTCCACACACTCAGCTTACCAGTGACTGTCAGGTTAACCATGTTACTGATGGGACCCTCTCTGGACTCACACCAGTAAACTCCACTGTCATGAGGTGCTGTTATACCAATCTTACAGGAAGAGTTAGCTGATCTTCCCCACTCATCTCCACACTGAGTCCTCTGTCCTTTGCTTGTGTTTCTCCTCAGAGTCCATCCAGCAGAGCTGTCGTCCTCCTCACAGCTCAGAGACACAAAGTCTCCTTTAAAGAACTGAGAGCTGCTGGGACTCACAGTCAGACGAGCTGTGAGGGTTAAAATAAAAAACTGATGATCTGTGTAGACAAAACTTATAGAGTTGTATAATTAATCTTTCATTTCCTGAGTTTCAAATGTGAGATCCATTCTGCAAACATGAAGCCAAACAGGTCACATGACTTCAATTTGATTTATGCAGCCCCAAATAACAACAACAGTCGCCTTAAAGTGCTGTATATTGTAAGGTAGACCCTACAGTAATACATACAGAGAAAAACCCAACAATCATATTACCCCCTATGAGCAAGCACTTTGGCAACAGCAGCCTGCACCTATTGCAGCATAACTAAGGGAGGATTCAGGGTCACCTGGTCCAGCCCTAACTATATGCTTTAGCAAAAAGGAAAGTTTTAAGCCTAATCTTAAAAGTAGAGATAGTGTCTGTTTCAAGGCCAACCAAAGTGCTGTACTGCAGAAATGTAAACAGTACAATAAGAATAATAAATACAATAAAGAAATTACAATAAAATAACAGTGTCAGTTACTCACTGAGTCAAAGGCTAGCTAATAGAAATCAGTTTTTTTATCTGGATTTAAAAACCACCACTGATGTAAATTGCTTAATGCGAAGAGGACTGAGAGCAATAGCTGCTAAGCTGACCATAGTGAACAAGGGGCGACATAGGGCTTCAGCAGATCGGACAAATATACAGTAGCCTCAGGAAATCACATGATAAGGTGGGGCCAGGTTTCACAATGAGCTCACCCGAAACCCTGGCTGATTGGGACCCACACCCAGTTTCACACCTTGGCTCAGGCGATTAGAGGATCATCAGGGGGTCCTTTTGTCCCTCTGTGGGGGGACACTCCCACCAGGTTTATATCTGGGACTCCCCACCATTTGACCTTAGAACTGAAGAAGCTTCTCGGATGAGAGGTGAAACGTCTTCAAGTAACTTAAAGAAGTCCAGACGCTTTTCTTTGCAAGCTCCTTTGACAAGGAATAATATGCTCAAATTTTCTTTTATCAGTTAACAAACTGTGCTGCAGCATTCTGCACCATTTGCAGGCATGCATAATGTACTGGATTTAACAGGAAGCCAATGAAAGCAAGCCAATTTAGGAGAAATATGCTCTCTCTTTCTAGTCCCTGTCAGGACTCTTGCTGCAGCATTTTGGATTAACTGAAGGCTTTTCAGCGAGTTTTTGGACATCCTGATAATAATGAATTGCAGTCGTTCAGCCTGGAAGTAATAAATGCATGAAGTAGTTTTTCAGCGTCACTCTGAGACAGGATATTTCTAATTTTAGAGATGTTGCACAAATGGAAGAACGCAGTCTTACATATTTGTTTAATATGTGCGTTGAAGGACATATCCTGGTCAAAAATGACTCCAAGGTTCCTCACAGTGTTACTGGAGGCCAAGGTAATGCCATCCAGAGTAAGAATCTGGTTAGATACCATTTTTCTAAGATTTTCAGGGCCGAGTACAATAACCTCAGTTTTATCTGAATTAAGAAGCAGAAAGTTAGCGGCCATCCAGGTCTTTATGTCTTTAAGACATTCCTGCAGTTTAACTAATTGGTGTGTGTTATCTGGCTTCATGGACAGATAGAGCTGGGTGTCATCGGCATAGCAGTGAAAATCTATGCTATGTCTTCTAATGATGCTGCCTAGGGGAAGCATGTATAATGTAAACAGAATTGGTCCTAGCACTGAACCCTGTGGAACTCCATAATTAACCTCAGTGTGTGAAGAGGACTCTCCATTTACATGCACAAATTGGAGTCTATTAGATAGATATGATACAAACCACTGCAGTGCAGTACCTGTAATACCTACAGCATGTTCTAATCGCTCTAATAGGATATTATTTGTATTAATTATTATTAAGGTCTAGCAGGACAAGCACAGAGATGAGTCCACTGTCAGAGGCCATAAGAAGATCATTTGTAACCTTCACTAAAGCTGTTTCTGTGCTGTGATGAACTCTGAAACCTGACTGAAACTCTTCAAATAGGCCATTCCTTAAACTGTGACAGAAGAAGGTTACTGACCTTGGTTTGTTGTGCAGCTCAGCAGTGAGATCAGAACTAAAGAGAAATGACACTCAGGTTGATTTGAGGTGAACATAAAGAACAACTCCACACAAACAGCTGACAAACACACAAACTAGTCTCATTCTGATATATCGGCACACTTCTAATTTAATGCCAGCAACATTAAAGTTTGAACAACTTAAAATTGAGAAAGGATGCAAGATTAAAATAAACCAGGTTTATAAGTGTTGTCTGAAAATCAGCTCTGGAAGCAATATTGTTTCATTGTTATTATAACTATCTGAACTATAATGCATCATAAGTTATCAGGAGAGCAGACAGTCAAAGTACAAGAATTCAAACAAACACAGAGATTCTACTTACAGAGCAGACACAGCACAGATGTTTCCTTCATCGTCCTTCTCACTCATTTGAGCTTTTTTTCATTTCTGTCTCTGACACCAAGTAAAGCCCGCCCTCTTCCTCTGAGCACCAGCTTTTCTATTGGTTCAAAGACTATGGTGGTGGACTTACCTTCATTTGTTTCTCTGTTTAAAGATTCATGTTAAAATTATTAAAACATATAACTATAGGCACATCGTAGTGCCTTAAGAAGATAAAAAGAAACACACAAATAAAATTTGTTTTTTAAACTGTTATAAAAAATGAACGCATACAGTTGTGTTTAAAATAATAGCAGTGTTCTTTAAAATGTGACTAAAGCTAAAAATCAATATAATATTTTTTATTTCTATTCATTGGGAACACTGCACATTATATTTTTCATCGAAAGATGAAGAAAAAAGTATCAATATTTCAATTATTTCCACAAAATGAAGGAAATCATATTGGGCTGTTCTAAAAAAGTAGTAGTGTCTGCATTTGTTAATACAAACTTAAAAATTTACTCAATAAACCAAAAAAAAATGTTTATTTTAGCATTCTTGTGAATCACTAAACTAATATTTAATCATATAACCACTGTTTTTGAGAACTGCTTCACATCTGTGCTGCATATAGTGGACCGACTTCTGGCACCTGTAAACAGGTATGCCAGCCCAAGATGATTTGAGAACCTTCCAGAATTCCTCTGCATTTCTTTGGTCCAGCGAGTGGGCAACTCCATAACCTTGATTTTGTTTGACTGGAACCAAGATGCTGCTCACCTACTGGTGTGTTTGGGGTCGTTGTCTTGTTGAAACTCCCATTTCAAGGGCATTTCCTATTCAGCACAAGGCAGCATGACCTCTTCAAGTATTTTAGCAAATTGATACACAATCCCTGTTATGCAATAAATAGGTCTATAAATATAGTAAGAGAAACAGCCCCATATCCTGATGCTTGCACCACCATGCTTCACGGTCTTCACAGTGTACTGTAGCTTCACTGTTTGTGAGTCATCTGACAAACTGTCTGCGGCCCTTGGAAACAAAAAGGACAATCTTACTTTCATCAGTCCACAAAATGTTTCTCCATTTCTCTTTAAGCCAGTTTATATGTTATTTGGCAAATTGTATCTTCTTCAGCACGTCTTTTTTTTTTCCACAGTGGGACTTTGCAAGGGCTTCTTGCCAATAAATTAGCCTCACACAAGAGTCTTTGATTGTCACAGTACTCACAGATTACTTCAGACCATCTCTGATCTCCCTAGAGAGGCTGAGTCTTTGCCATTCTGGCTATTGTTTGATCAATTCGAATGGTAGTCTTCCATTTTCTTTCACGTCTCTCTGGTTTGGCTTTCCATTTTAAAGCATTGGAGATCATTTTATCTGAGCAGCCTATCATTTTCTGCACTTCTTTATATGTTTTTCCCTCCCCCATCAACTTTTTGATTAAAGCACGCTGTTCTTCTGAACAATGTCTGGCACGACCCATCTTTCTCAGGTTTTCAGAGAGAACTGCATGTACAACATGTGCTGGCTTCGTCCTTAAATATGGGCCACATGAATGACACATTCTTCACATAATGATTGACCTCACTGATTGAACTCCACACAGCTAGTATTCTGACCATGCTCCCTTTCGTTTAATTATTCAATTACACAGACTCAGGTACATTCATATCATGAATGGTCTATTGGTTTCTCTGACTCTTCTACACCTACTGGTAAATTATTTGGCATGTAATAATATAATTTATACCAAAAACACTGACTGATCTGGTTAGTCATGTTGGACTGCTGTTTTGAACACAACGTTAATTGTCAATGGAAATTATATTTAGTAGTCAGTATAATCTTTTAATAATATAAGTTTATTTATGGTAGAATATGAATATGAATAGAATATGGTAGACAGTGAATTGCTTAAATAGAGAGGACTAATTTCCTATGGGATTAATAAAGGTTTACATTACATTATACATCAAATTGCTTTGAGGTCAACTGAAAGTCATGTTCCACAATTTCAGCCACTACCAAAGCTGTACTTGGTCAGCCGGTACTTGTCCACTGCTTCAGGAGTCCCAAAGGCTAACCAAGACTGATAAGACTCCTTCTTCTACTCCTTCCTCAGCTGGATGCACCTTCATTCTCCACACTCTAGTTCTGCAACACCTGCCACAATAGGCACCAATAACCTTAAACACAGCTCCCTGTATTTACTTCAACAATGCATGCAAAACACCATCCATTCATACTCACTACTTCCAGCCTCCTTCAAAATGATATTAAAGCTCTGACCAAGGTGGGAATTAAAGATCTTGTAAGCTATGGCCTTTGATAGATACCTTCACTGTCCAGTGTCTTATCCTGCCACCTCATCTCACTCCCCACCAGGTATTGATCAGTTAACACCTCAGCCCCTCTCTTCCTTTAAGTGTCCAGAACATACAGCCACAGATCTGATGATACATCAGAATTAACCAACCAATCAATCAATTTTTGACCTGTGAGCCAAGGTGTCCTGGTGCCATGTACTTATGTTCCAAGTCTTCCAGGTCTTCTTTATGAAGAAAGTATGGAGAAACAATCATTCCTTTCCCGGTCTCACTTTTGTTGCCCACGCAAGCATTTAAGTCTCCCAGCAGAATAACGTACTCCCCAGATTGAGCACCTTCCGCTCAGTGACCCAAGAAGTCTCTGAATTTCCATTCAGCACACAAGGACAGATGACAGTTAGGACATATTCCCAAACCTATAGGTGTAGGGAAGAAACCCTCTCGTCCACCAGGGAAAAACCCAATATGTAGGTAGTAATATGGGAGGATACAAATATACCCAGCATTGCCCACCACCTCTCACCTAGGTCAACTCCTGAGTGGAACACAGTTCAACGTCTCCCCAGGGAACTAGATCGAGAGCCTGAACCAGGCGTCAAGGAGAGTCAGACTATGTTTCGTTGGTATCCCTCAATCACAAACACCGGCGTTGGTGCCTTCTCCACCAAAGAAATTGCATTCCATGTACCAAAAGCCAGTTTTGGAATCCAAGAATAGGAGCATCAGGACCTTTGCCCCGTACATTTGCCCAATCCTTATGGTCATGACAACATATGAGCTGTGAGAATCACTCTTTCTCCAGCCCATCATCCAGGGCCAATTTGCCCCTGAAGACCATGCCAGGCTTAAATTGCCCGTGACAACACAGCTCCTAGGATCACTGGGATATACAAACCTGATAAGTGATAAGGTGCATTGCTCTCACTCGGTGTTAGGTCTCTCTGCATTAGAGTATCACTTCCTTTTCCTGTTACAACACAGTGGTGTTTAAGTGTAACTGAAGAACTTGCATCTTATTTCATAGTGTAATCACATGTTTTATCCAAAGTACATGGTCTGTTGATTTACCTGCTAATTATTTTTACATTATTCACTCACTGTATCTTTAAGGATTCACTAGCTTGGCTTAGCTCATAGTTGACCTGCTAGCAGCATGGCCTCTTCAACTCTCACACCTGCATTTTCCTGCTCATTGTGTCAGATGTTTAGTTACTCCTTAGCCTCTTTTAGTAATAACGATACTGGTAAAAAAAGTGACCTGTTTGCAGCTCCTGAGACCAAGATCACTGAATTTAAGACTCAGCTTTGCACCCTTGAAAAACCCGTGGCTAACCAGGCCACTGTAGCTAGTGCAGCCAAAGGTAGCATAGGCCATGTTTGATCTCCCTCCACATATTGTCCCAAGCAGCCAGGAAAACCGGACAGCTGGGTGACAGTAAGGAAGAAGCACAGTCTTAAGCAGAAACCCCTGGTATGCCACCAACCTGTTCATTTGTCTAACTGCTTTTCCCCACTTGGCAACACACACTTTTAATTGGCAATTCTGTTTTGAGACCTGTGAAACTAGATTCAATTCAATTCAATTCAATTTTACTTATATAGCGCCAAATCACAACAAAAGTCGCCTCAAGGCGCTTCATAGATACAGAGAAAAACCCAACAGTCATATGACCCCCTATGAGCAAGCACTTTGGCGACAGTGGGAAGGAAAAACTCCCTTTTAAAAGGAAGAAACCTCCGGCAGAACCAGGCTCAGGGAGGGGCGGGGCCATCTGCTGTGATTGGTTGGGGTGAGAGAAGGAAGACAGGATAAAAGACATGCTGTGGAAGAGAGACAGAGGTTGTCTGTGAAGGTTCTCAGTCATCCAGGTCATCGTAGTCAAAGGAGCTTGCAAAGAAAAGCGTCTGGACTTCTTTAAGTTACTTGAAGACGTTTCACCTCTCATCCGAGAAGCTTCTTCAGTTCTAAGGTCAAATGGTGGAGAGTCCCAAATACAAACCTAGTGGGAGTGTCCCCCCACAGAGGGACAAAAGGACCCCCTGATGAACCTCTAATCGCCTGAGCCAAGGTGTGGAACTGGGTGTGGGTCCCAATCAGCCAGAGTTTCGGGTGAGTTCATTGTGAAACCTGGCCCCACCTTATCATGCAAATTCCTGAGGTCAGATGGCCCAGGGTGGGAGTGGGCGTTAAGGCATCTGGGAAGGGATCTCAAAACTGGATTATAGATGGCAGAGAGTTGGTGTCGTAAACCACCGCCTCTGTTCAAAGATGGTCGCTCACAGTGGACATAGATGGCTTCTTTCACTCCTCTTTCAAACCACCTGTCCTCTCTGTCCAAAATGTGAACATTGGCATCCTCGAATGAGTGTCCTTTATCCTTAAGATGCAGATGGACAGCTGAGTCTTGTCCTGTGGAGGTGGCTCTTCTGTGTTGTGCCATGCGCTTGTGAAGTGGCTGTTTGGTCTCTCCAATGTAGAGGTCTGGGCATTCCTCGCTGCACTGTACAGCATACACCACATTGTTAAGTCTGTGTTTTGGCGTTTTGTCTTTCGGGTGAACCAGTTTTTGTCTGAGTGTGTTGCTGGGTCTGAAGTACACCGGGATGTCATGCTTGGAGAAAACCCTCCTGAGTTTCTCTGATACACCGGCTACATAGGGGATGACAATGTTTGACAGACGCAACAACATCTTTATGTCTTTAAGACATTCCTGCAGTTTAACTAATTGGTGTGTGTTATCTGGCTTCATGGACAGATAGAGCTGGGTGTCATCTGCATAGCAGTGAAAATGTATGCTATGTCTTCTAATGATGCTGCCTAGGGGAAGCATGTATAATGTAAACAGAATTGGTCCTAGCACTGAACCCTGTGGAACTCCATAATTAACCTCAGTGTGTGAAGAGGACTCTCCATTTACATGCACAAATTGGAGTCTATTAGATAGATATGATACAAACCACTGCAGTGCAATACCTGTAATACCTACAGCATGTTCTAATCGCTCTAATAGGATATTATGGTCAACAGTATCGAATGCTGCACTAAGGTCAAGAAGGACAAGCACAGAGATGAGTCCACTGTCAGAGGCCATAAGAAGATCATTTGTAACCTTCACTAAAGCTGTTTCTGTGCTGTGATGAACTCTGAAACCTGACTGAAACTCTTCAAATAAACCATTCCTCTGCAGATGATCTGTTAGCTGTTTGACAACTACTCTTTCAAGGATTTTTGATATGAAAGGAAGGTTGGAGATTGGCCTATAATTAGCTAAGACTGCTGGGTCTAGAGATGCTTTTTGAGTAAAGGTTTAACTGCAGCCACCTTGAAGGCCTGTGGTACATAGCCGATTATTAGAGATAGGTTGATCATATATAAGATCGAAGAATTAATCAATGGCAGGACTTCTTTGAGCAGTTTTGTAGGAATGGGGTCTAAAAGACACGTTGATGGTTTGGAGGAAGTAATTATTGAAGTTAACTCAGAAAGATCGATTGGAGAAAAAGAGTCTAACTTAACATCAATGGTACTAAGAGTAGCTGTAGATAATATTACATCTGTGGGATGATTATTGGTAATTTTTTCTCTAATGATAAAAATTTTATTTGTGAAGAAGTTCATGAAGTCATCACTAGTTAACGTTAAAGGGATGGTTGGCTCAAAAGAGCTCTGACTTTTTGTCAGCCTGGCTACAGAGCTGAAGAGAAACCTGGGGTTGTTCTTATTTTCTTCAATCAGTGATGAGTAGTAAGCTGTTCTGGCTTTGCGGAGGGCTTTCTTATAAAGCAGCAAACTATTTCTCCAGGCTAAATGATGATCCTCTAAATTTGTGACACGCCATTTCTTCTCCAGATTACGAGTCATCTGCTTTAGGGTACGTGTTTGAGAATTATACCACGGGGTCAGGTACTTCTGATTAGAGACCTTAGTTTTCACTGGAGCTACAGTATCCAGAGTCGTACGTAGTGAGGAGGTGAAATTATTAACAAGATAATCGACCAGTAACCATAGTCAAATGTCTTGCAGTAGCCAGAGCAGGTGACATTGAGGGAAATGTAAAACTGCTGGCTAAGGATTAGCATGAATTCAGTAAAGTTAGAATTCATGTCGGCAGTAATGACACCCGGTTACATCAATCAGAGGTCACTAAAATCAATATTGAATCCATTACGGTCCGTTCACACCAAACGCGATAGACGCGACCAAAATGCGCCAGACGCCCCTCTTGGGTCGCGTGCACATTCGCACCTCAATGCACGTCGAACGCGAATTGGTCGCACGTCAAAAGCGTAAATGTCGGAGGAAGTAGTGCCAGACAGTATATTTGCAAGATGGCAGCTGTCGATCTAGCGTTTGGAGAGCGTTTCTATTTACTGTGAAGAGCAGAGCAGTGGCGTAAAGTACGTCCTCACCGTATCTGGGTCCATCAGGTCCTCCAGAAGGTCTATCTTATAAAGTCCTCTTTTTTTTAAAAATTTAGACCTGGTTCAATTCTTACGGAGCCCCTCTGATGACATGGTCCAAAAAATAAATAAATTGTGGCCACAAAATACTACTTCGTGTGCACGAAATGCTAATTTGTGGGCACGAAACACTTGACCGATAACCGTGATCCTTCCCAGGCCCTTGCAGTTGGTTGACAATAAAATCTATTCCGGCGTCCAGGTTGTACTTGCGTCTGTAAAGCAACTGGGCTCTCAATCTCCTGTTTAAATGTCTCTCCGTAATAATGGTTCCTGGCTCCAGACAGAGAGTTACAGGACTCTCTCCCACAGCCTCATAATACAAGTCAGAGCTTTATAAAAAAAAAAAGAAGAAAAAAGGAAGTTTTGTTTTCAAAACTGGAGTTCAAGTTATTTTTACTTCCAATAGTGTTAACATACTACACAGGTCATGAACAAAAGTTTTTTAAATTTTCATTGTAAGTGGGCTAAAGCAGTTAATTAAAAGTAGTCTAACATAAATGAAAATGATGTCATTTGATTATTTTAATAAACCATGTAACTTGGATGGATTCGATGCTGGTGTGACCACAGTGCACACGTCTGATGTTGCTCAGAGTTGTCCAAGTGATCACTCAGGGAGTTTGTGTGTTCGCTCACACACATGAAAAATTAGAGGGAACATTGCTATCAACACAATTTAAAAACTGGTATAAAGCCCACACTTTTTCCATCAATTGTTCCGTCTGTCCTCCTCACATCTCCAATGGTTGTACACGTTGTCATTAATGTGGCTTCCACATCAGCCATGCAGCTGTGCTAGCTAAAACATGTGGATTAGCTCCGTATGTGAATCGCATTATTGGCTGGACTATGGGATAAGGCAGCATCACTCTAATCCCATACGGGAGCAGCCAGTCACTTACTAACATTACAAAACAGAGTTGTTAAAGTTTTAATTTTAATTTTAATTCAGGTTAGATTTTTTTTTGTGCGCAACGCAGATTTTCTGTGTGCAGATACCGTGCCAGCAGTGTGCAATTGTGCACATGCGCAGCTTAGAGGGAACATTGGCTGTCGTCAAACTTTATTATATTCCATATAAATATTTAATTTGCAGGTAAACATGTCTTCTTCTCCTCATACACATAAGTATGCAAACAACATTTGATGTGAAACTCCATGTATATAAAACACTATATAAATTTAACGTGTCTTTCTTTCATATTTCCTTGCAAAGAAGACTTTTGTAAACTCTGCATTTGACATAATGAATACTGATGTGTAGTTTCAATTCTGGGGTGGTGTACTTCATGTTATGCAGAAGGATGTGGTGTAGGGTTACAATGGGATTCTGGTTACTAACACAGAAGTATAATTCACATGTGAGAGGAATGTACCACATACTCTATCTCTAATGTTATTCTTCTTTACAAGTGATCTATTTCCACGGACTCTAGCACAGATGAATTCTTCATGAACAACTCTCTACAGATCCAAAAACTTAAAATAAAAACATAAAGACTCAATTAAGTCAAACATTTACAGTTGTGTAAAATTTTATTATAAACAAACACACAAACATTAAACAAGAGAACAGAGAGAAGAGTTTCCTTCATGGAAGGAAGAGTTCAGTAAAGCTTCAGAGATCAAAGTGGGAAACGTCTGACTCAGCAGTTCAGATGTTAATTCTAGATTTGGCTTTATTATACTTTCCATCATAAGATTCACTCATTTAGCAGCCAAATAGATCCTGAACACTACCTGAGAGATTATTGATGATCTATAATCCACAGTTGTCAGTGGGTTCAGTCAGTGTCTGTAATTATACTGTAACAGCTGATCTCTACATGAGGATTAATTTGTGTTGTTCAAACCTCACAGAACAAATTTGATCTTACAAACAGCTGAACCTGAAGATAAAACACTCATTGACTCTAATTCTGTAACATACAGGAATTCATGAATACTGAAGGGAAACAAAGGAAGTTATTTGCTGACATCAGTGGAAGATTAAAGCTTTGCTTGAGAAGAATACAAATGATGATTTTTTTTTGTGGAAAAAGACAGTTATATGAACCCCTCAATGTTCCACTTGGTCATTCCCCTGAATAAGTGAATAACTAACCTGAAAGCAGATGTACTGTCAGGCCCTCATTTACAAACACTAATCCAACATTTATAATTCTATACAAACAGATTCAGACCTGCCTCAGCAAAAAGTAACAAAAGTAACATTACTGCTAATAATAACAATTTACAAATGTATAATACATCATGAGGAAAAAACACTCAGAGTTGGAAGCAAATATATAGCAATGCACATTAAGAACCCCAAATGCTAATAAAACATGTGAAGAACTGAACTTTTCTGAATATTTTCTTATCCGGTCGTTAAGTCTGACGTCACTAGCCGTGTCTGGGCCTAAACTCCGCTGCAGGTCCATATATCAAACGATCACTATGGCATTACTGAGAGTTGAAAAACTGTCTTAAGTCTTTCATCTTTAATAAAATGATCAGCGTTCTGCTCTACCAGGTGTAACAATTGAGTTTAACATCCAGGCATCCGTGAAAACGGAATTTATGACATTTAACGGAGTTAGAAGTTAGCAGGAAGTTAGCTCGCTAGCTTCTATCTAAATACAATATAGCATGTTCTGACTGCAGGGTTTGGGAAACAAATTAAAACGTACAGCTCTGTTATCACTTCCAACATAAATGAAGACAGAAAACTAAACAGCAGTGACGTTTGTAGGGTTACTGAAGTTTGGCTAGCTGGTATATAATGATGTGCTACATGACCGCTAGCGACACAGCTATGTTAGCATATAAACAAGCTAACTTTTTTTCCACTCGATAAAAGTTAACGTGAATGTTCTCGGTGGTCAGGAACAAATGTAATCGCATGGCAGGATGCTGTAAAAGGACCAAACTTCAGCCAGGAGAACAACTGAGATAATCCATCCACAATACGAGGTTAGTCATTCATATACTGCTGCATGGGCTGGGCTGTAGTTACATCCTAAGGTTTTAAAAACTGAGCTTAAATAAATGATTAGAAGTAATAAAAGCTGAGGGAGGTCAACAGTGATCACTGACTGTTTTAGGAGCTTTTTGAGATTAAATAGAAGAAAATACAAAACATTAAACATGTTAACAACACAAAAGCCATATTAAACACAGACTACTTTAGGCCCAGAAGTAGGATTCGTCACGTCATCACTTAACGACCGGATTGGTAGTATCTTCTGTAAAAATAAAATTTTATTGTTTTTTTAAAATGACTTTAATTCTTGCAAGATCACTTACACTCTAATATCTATTTATACCACAGACACTGGCTAACTGTTTTTTTTTTTCTTTTTCAAGTTGCATATTAACCTGACATTTTTATACCCGTTTGTTTTCTGTTGGGCTGAGATATTGCTTCTCCTTGATGGTCTCTGAACTTTTTTTTTTCTTTTCTTACTTAAGGCACGGTGAGCATGTCCACCCCTCTGTTATTTCAACCTGATCATAGCTTATTTATTAAACCACTTTTCAATTTTATTTATACAGTGCCAAATCACAAATCACAACAACAGTCGCCTTAAGGCAATATTGTTTTACTTCCATTTGCCTCAGAGATGTAGGAATTTCTTACCCAGCATCATCATCACCATTCGCAACAGGTTGCGGTTCAGCAGGAGGCTGGTATGAATTCTGATTTGGATTTTGTTTATGCTTTCTGAAGATCAGAAAACCAACAACAGCAGCACCAAGAAGCAAAGCAGAAACTGACAGACCAACTATCAGTCCAACAGATCCAGCCTCCTTCTCTTCATCCTCTGTGTCTCCTCCCAGCTGACCTGCAGGTGAGAAACAGGTGTGAGGTGTCAGCTGTCAGGTAGGTGATGAGTGAAGAACAGAACAGAATCCATTTCCTCTTCAAACTGCTGTCAGACATTATCTACTGCACTCTGATCACATCACTCAGACCAGCTGCTTTCTACAAAGTCTCATCAACAACATCTTTAGAAACAAACATCAACAACCAGGAAGCAGCTTCACCTCTGATCACACACACACTCAACTCTGCTCACTCACCTGGAGGATCAACAACTCTCAGGGCGATGATGCTGATGGGTTTATCATTTAAAATAGCTCTCTTTCTACGTTTTGTTCCTGTCTTGACACGACACTCGTATGTTCCATTGTCATTAGTCGTCACATTCTTCAGACTCAAAGACACGTCTCCTTCCTTCATCTGTCTGTCCTGCAGATTCACCCGGTTCTTAAAAGATGGATGCTGGTTTTCTCTATCAAATCGCCCATCCCGATAAAAAAGAACATATTCGTTTTCCAGGTCAGCTCTGTTCCACTCTACACCTATGATGTTGTTGTTTGAAGCTCGACATGGCAGAATGATGTTATGTCCAGACTGAGCTGTGATGGTTTTCTGGTCTGAAAGAGGAAACAACACAGAGCAGAGAGGTTAAAGGTCAAAGTTCAACTGATTACTTCTCGTTTTGGTTGTTTCTATTATTTTATTTAATCATCTAAACACTAATGACTGTGTTACTTTAGAAATTTTGCTCAGGGTGGTTTTTTTGTGTGGGTTTTTAGTTTTTGGCTAATGGAAAGCTGTATTATTTAAACATCAGATGAACTGAGAGTGCTGTGTGCACCAATACTGAACAAAATGAGAGCTGTAAACACTGAGAGGATAAAGTGGAGATCATGGAAGGGCAGAGCTGGAGCTACAGTAAGTATAATCCAAGAGGAGGACAAATAAACTGTTTGTTCTAGCTATCATTAAATGCATATAGTGAAGCTGCACACCCACCTGTGAGCAGATCTAACTTTAATATATTCCTGCTGACACCAAACTGTGTTTTTTTTATATCTCCTTATAGTTTGGAGCACTTTTCAATCTCATATTTCAGTAGCACAGGGTTAGAATTACTCATCGCCTTCAGTAGAGACCTCAGAGGGTTAGAGCACTGTTGTTTGTACCGCTTTCTATAATAAACCAGGAGCTTATTATGAATGAGAGCAACTCTTTCATAAATATACTGCTCAAAAAATTGAAGGAACACTTTGAAAACACACCAGATCTCAATGGGGAAAGAAACGATGATGACATCTATACTATTTCACATAAGAATCATCAGTTCATTTACCACATGATTGGGCTCCTGGACATTTAGATGGAGTGAAACATAATATCTTGGATTTAGCCTGGATTTAGTGTCCTGGATTTACCATGTGATCTGGGACAGTCAATGATATAAAATTCATCCTTTAGGAACTGCCTGCATACTCTCGCCACCTGCTGGAGGTCAATTTGTAGCTCTGGCAGTGCTCATCCTGTTCCTTTAGCGCAAAGGAGAGGAAGGTAGCAATCCTGCTGATGAGTTAAAGAACTTCTACGGTCCTGTCCAACTCTATAGCTGTTGTTAGGTTTGTCATATTTGTATCTTATTATTAACAAACTTGTAAGCCACATTTAATTAATACCAATTTATGGCTTACAGCGACCTCTTGTGGACATTATGATAATGAATATACTAGAAAAGCACACACACACACTATAGCCCAATATGTTCAGTCCTGGCTGCACTGAGTTTGAATTAAGACTGACAAGCAATCAGGTGCACTCAATGTTTGTTAAAGTCCCACAGACACGTTAAAGACAATTAGACATTCCTGGATTGCTACACTCTTTCTTACAGAAGACTTGTAAAGACCAGCGTTCCAACATATGTTTCAGAAGTGGTACTTCGAGCCAGCACATACCGAAACTACACCACCCACTTTGGCTACACCGAGAGAGTTATATGATGGGCAGCCAGCACCGAATCTCCATCCCAGCAGGGCGCAACACATGCCCAGATATCTGAGGACTTCAAACTCAGCTACTCATCTCTATGCCATTTTTGTCTCTTGGGCCTCCCACTACACCATTACAGACTGTGTCTGCCCCACCACAGCAACAGTATGGTACACTCCTGAGCTACTGGCAACCTGCTTCACTGTCATTTCCACCTTTTTTATTATCCTGCACCATCACATGTACAGTACTCCTACACAGCACCCTTCTCTGCAACTCCTTTTCCTCTCATCTCATATCTTATCTAAACAGTATGATGAAGATGAGAATTGCTTCATTGTTTGGCATTTCTACACGCAAATTGAAAGAAAGAGCCTTTCCTATGTTCAAAAAGGGTCTGGACGGCTTACTTGGGCCTTAAAAAGATCGGCCTTGATCATCTTAAATTTAATTCTGCATTTCAAGCAGTCAAGTAAGATGTCAGCCAAACTTCTGCAGATTTTTGACAGTTCTATACTGCAGCGTTCCAACGGGTCTTCACACACATTAAGCTGGTTTTATGGTCCCACAAATTAGCCTGTGTACGCTTTTTGTTGAGGGGGGGGGGTCACACAGCCCAGATGTACTACATCTGGTTCTGGTTCAGTTCTACAAGATCCTGACTGTACATTGCCGTAAGCCGATGACGTAAACCAGTTATGAACGTTCACTGTTTGGCAAGTGGACCGAAAAATTGCTTGAAGTGATACCGGAGTTCACCGAGAACAAGAGAAGCTAAAATACATCAAAGATCAAAAACTAAAGCACGAAAACGACAGACTGTGACTGTAGTGACACTATTTTTAACACCCGGGAGCTTTTTGTGTGTTAGCACTTCGCTCTGCTCCCCGGCTGGCTGACAGACCACCAACAACACGAGCAACAGACGCCAACGACGGTTTTATACCGCATAATGTGTGCACTGCCACTATTTCAACAACAGAGCTCACTTTAGGCAGATGGATAGTCCCCGCAATAGTACAGATAGCAAACATGCTAACTCTACGATAAAACAAGGAAAGACTCCACCCAGCCTCATGATGCGTTCACGGACACAAACAAATGGAATTGACATGAAACTAATTATTTGGGAAGTACTGGTAAAATGTAAACCACACTTATACGTTTTTCATTGTTGATCTCAGGGGGAAACAACATTTGGTTTATCAACCTCACCTGCGGATACAAACATGAAGACACCTACAAACAGCAAAGTTGAGCGGAGTGACGCAGTTACAGCAAACATTTCCGTGTTCTCGAGAACTACTGATCCAACACCAAGTTTGTTCTAAATATCCTAAACTGATGGTGTTTTCAGTCAATAAAAGACTATTACTTTGAGACGTAAATATAAAAGATTAAATATAAAGTTTAAGCAAAGCTAAGAATGTTTGTCCTTTAGCCACCGCTCGTTGAAACTACACACTTGCGATTCAGTGTATCGAAGGTAGTCGCATTAGAGTGACGTCAGATACGCTGAGCTATACGATCAAAAAGTGAGTCATAAGAAAAGAGGTGAAAGCTAAACCAGGTCTGAGGCTGTGTCCCAATTCAGGGTCTGCACGCTTGAAGTACACGCACTAGGCGTACTACGTACGGTGCGTACTATAAGTACGAGAAGTGAGGAAGTGAGAGGCTTGTGAAATGGGACGGTCTAGCATCATGGTTGCCTAGCAACCATGATGCTAACCGCGAGAAACGCGAGATTGTGTGACATAAATGAAGGAGAAAAAAATGTTTTGTTGGTCATTCATTTTTGTCATGACATCACTTTGATTAGTTGAATATCTGAGGCTGAATGCATTTGAAGTACACTTCGAATTGGGACAGCCGTCATCGCGTGGCGGTGATGTAATCGCACTTGAAATGCGTACTTCAAGCGTGCAGACCCTGAATTGGGACACAGCATGAGTGTTTCTTGAATGATCTCTGTAACCTCTCTCATCCATCAATCATCAGCTCCATGCTAAAGACCAGAGATCAAAATTGTTCCACTGTACACAAATATAAATATATAAAAATGAAGCCCTCAAATGCTCTTCTGACTGCTGTCCCATCTTTCTAGACTAGAATATTTTTGCCCAAATATTTGCTCATAGTATGAAGTTAGCTTTCATAACTGATGAGACACTAACAGAAGTGTTGGTATATCTCTGATCATATAAGATTAATATTAGACGCTATTGATTATTTACATCTCATCTGAAATGATCGTTTTGTAGTGTTTGTAGATTTCTTTAAAACTTCTGAATCCATTAACCATTTTTTTTTTCACTTGAAAGGGTTGGCTTTGGGCATTTCTTTTGTAACACTACAAAAGAAATAGTAGTGTACAAAAATTGTGAATTGCTCTAAAAAACAGAAGTCTTTATTTTCTTAAGCATCAGATTTTACTAAATATTCCGAAATGTGAACAAAACTTTTAAAGACTCCATCAAACTCAAGCTGTGAACACAACTCAAATTCTTAACAAAAAACAACCCTGCACTTTACAATATGTTTTTTGTACTGAGAGGAAAATCTCCCAATGTTAGTAATTATTATTTTGGTTGGTTTGTTTAGTTGGTTAGGAGAAAGTGAACGCTGGCGCTTTTCGGCTGACGCTGCTCTCTTTCTATAGCTTCTAAACTTATTGCTCAGTATAGTTACACAAGTTTGTTTTATTCCCGGAACCCATGTCTTCTGCCAGGTAAGGTGTTTCTCTGCCTTACCTGTTTGGCTGGAATACTTTAGCCATATTTACTGTCAGCTATTAGAATCAACTGTTAGCTACTGGGCTGTTTTTGGACAGCCAGCTTTCCGACATTATCACATCAAAACTGTTCTTCCAGCCTCTTGTTGCTGGGTTTGTTCTGCAGTCCATACTGAAGCCTGTCTCCTCCACTCTGAGGTACACTGCATCAAAACTATATCTACGCTTCCAGCACATATCGGCCCTTCCGTCAGCTTTACTGCTCCACCCGGACATTGCCTGGCACCTGCGTCGAAAGTATGTCCACTGATGATCCAGACGGAATTACAGGATCGACAGCAGGAACCTGATACCATCTCTGTGGCCATCTCACTGCTGCTCCACCAGAAAGCTCGTTGGACAGACTTTTGACCGTAGTGTGCTTGTTAGCCTGGCCAGGTCAGCTTGCAAATTCTAGTGGTGACTACCCCATCTCCACGGGATTGCTAAATGCCCAATCGCTCTCCGGCAAGGGACCTCTTACCTATGATCTTCTTAATAATAATAAACTTGACTTTCTTTGTCCAATGGAGACCTGGCAGCATCCAAATGATTTCTCCAAACTCAATCTTACCATTCTGCGTGGATTTGATTACACCTGCCACCCCCATGTCTTGGGACATGGGGGTGGCCTTGTGATCCTACACAAAAACACGTATAAGGTATCTTCTCTTTCTGCTCCTGGCAATTCCTCATTTGAATCCACGATTATACAAATTGATGAACCAATTCCCACAATTTTAGTTGCTGTAAACCCAACGCTGACTTTTTACTGATTTTTCTAACTTTCTTGCTGAATTTCTACTCTTATGTCCAAATGGACTACTGCTGAAAATTTTTAATATCCACGTAGACAGCACATCAAATTCATCCACGAGAGATTTCATATCCTGTCTGGACAATTTTTGCTTACACCAATACATGGATGTTCCCACACACTCTAAAGGACATATTTTGGATCTTGTCTGCTGTACTGGTGTCAACCCAAAGAACCGTACCGTATCGGACATGCCTTTTTCAGATCAGTTTTAGTCTTCCACTGTACAAAAATAAACAAAACTGCTCAATTACTTTAAAGAAAATATTAGGGGCACTGATCTGTTAGCTCTTTCTCTTGGCATTAATAATTTACCAACCGCTGATGCCTCAATTTCCATAGACGACTTGGTATCTCACTATAATAATGGACTTATCAACTCCTTGGCTTCCCAGAATTCTGGAACCGTTTCTTTCTCTCGCTCTGCCCCATGGTATTCATCTGAACTTTGCCAACTCAAAGCTGTTGTACTTCACCTGGAATGTCTCTTCAGGAAAACCAGACTTACTATTCATAAGGAAGTGTATCTCAGTCATATGCAACATTATAAAGAAGCTATTTATCATGCTAAATATTCTTAATACACTTCTATTATTCAGTCCACTCAAGGAAACACTCGTAACACTTATTTTCTACATTACCCATTATTGTTAACCTCCAGATACTTTTGTCATACACACTTTACAGCAGTCTGTAACAAATTTATGGACTTCTTTTATACCAAAATTGTGGATCTTCCTTAACAATTGCCCTCTTCTTGTGATATGGTCAATTGTTCTACCTGCATTTTTCTCCTATTCAACTGTCATCTTTTCTATGTAGTTTTGAATTTCCTACAATAATTTGATTATCTTCTAATATTAGTAAGTCATAATCATGTAAACTTGATCCGCTGCCCACTAATCCTGTTAAACTTTCACTCCCCTCTCTTGGCTCGTTGATCACAAATATCATACACTCTCTTATCTCTGGTTCTGCTCCAAACATCTCTTAAAACTGTAATGATAACTCAGTATTGAAAAGAATGGTTCAGACCCTACCCATTTAAATAACTTCAGGCCTATCGCAAATTTGTCTTTCCTAGCCAAAATTATCAAAAAGATGTGGCTGCACAGGTTCATAGACATTTCACCGGAAGTAATTTGTATGAACAGTTTCAGTCTGGCTTCCATTAATTACATAGTACAGGAACAGCTTCAGCAAAAATCACAAATGATCTTTGGCTTGCAGCTGACTCTGGACTCATCACCATCACCATCCTCATTCTCCTTGACCTTACAGCAGCAGGACAAAATATTTTCACTATAAAAATATAGACATTGCATTATCTAGGAGGCAGCATTTAGCTGTTTTGCTCCATAAAACCACAGCTATTCTGGAGAACTATAGCCTTGGCCTCCTTGTTTGCCTTGGAGTAAGCCTCCTAAAGTGGCGCCCAGATAAGCAGAACAAAATAGATGGAAAGATTAGATCTGTGATATCAGTGCCCAGCTAAGCCAACTGAGGTGTTCTTTCAACTCCGCCGATGCCATCCACTGTCACGGCCACTGATGCCACGGCCTCTGGTCATGCCATCAAAGTCTTTTTCACCATTGCTGGCCTCTGACTAAGCCTCCTGATCTACCCAGTCACCATCACCAATGACAGTCAAGCCGTTTCTGCTGCTAACCAACCGGCCAGCCCTCATAGTTTCTCGATCTATGCTGCTCAGGGTTTTCTGGACTTCTTGATTTTGTTGTTGGATTATCCACATTTTAATTAAAGTAACATTTTCAGTTTAAATTCAAATTTAATTCAGTTTTTCTTGAGTTTAAGGACATTGTGTTTATTACACTTGTTATGATTATGCAGCTCTTTTGTTTTTTTCCTACCAATGTTGCTATGTTTTTTTGACTTACAATTTCGTTTTGGAGGAATCGAGCACTAACTGAAGCTCTAGTGTTTCATTGTGCATTCTATACCGTGTGATTCCTCAGCTCGCTACATACGTTTCATGAGTGGGATAAGTAGTTGGTAACAATTTTAAAAGAATAAGACATGAGAAAAATGGAGGAACTTATCACCCATCGACAAGCCATTAATGGCACTTGAATAAACAAGAGGAAAGACCTAACTCCACTAACAGGTAGTCCAGGGGGAGATTCTTCTAACCTACCTGACAGAGCCTCACACCCCTGCCTAGTTGTGGGACATGGAGAGAACTGGCTGAGAAAGCACCATTCTCCGAGGTCACAGGCAACCAGCTCACCCCTGGTGACAGCAGCTTCAGGATGTGCTTCAGCACATCCCCATAAAAGGCAACTATGGGGGACAGTAAAACTTGTCCCTAATACCTCCGTCAGAAGCTTCCTGACAAGGTGTCATGAAAATGCCATATTATGCCACAAGAGACGGACCTTTTACAAGTGCAGATGGCTGCCCAACTGAACAGTTGTACGGCAGCTACTCTCTGGCACTGAGTCCATAAAGCCCAGCACCACAGCCATCATGAAAATGGGGGTGGGGTAGCACAATGGAGGAAATGCCTCTCCTCAGAAACCATTCCTTCCCCACTAAGTCACGTCTGAGTAAGACAGATGTATCTGGACTCTGATATCAATGGCACCATATGAGGAGTTTTCAGAGGCTCCACAGGGTCAACACTCTCCTTGGTTTCCACGTGTCAGTGTTTCCATGTGGCAGTGCCACATTATGCCACACAGTTTGATAACCCTTTTACAAGTGCAGATGGCTGCCCAACTGAACAGTTCTTCGGCAGCTACTGTCCAGCACCGAATCCATAAAGCCAAGCACCATCAGAGTGTGGTGGGGTAGCACAATGGAGGAACTGGCTGTCCTCAGAAACCTATTCTCCCTCACTGAGTCACAATTGTGGGTTAGCCATGTGGGTAAGACACATGGATTGTTTTTGGACTGTGATATCAATGGCACCATATGAGGAGTTTTCAGAGGCTCCACGGGGTCCACACTCTCCTTGGTTTCCACACTCTTCTAGAACTCTTCCTGGTACTAATGACCCAAGACCACAGGGTTAGAAGCCTGCAGAGGTCCACAGTCACTAGTGAATGGGGCAGAATGCTAGGAAAGACACATCTTCTGCAATGCTGAATACAAGTTTTGTCTAGCCAATAAACAAGACTACTGCATCATTGATCCAGATCCGCTGGCAAAATAGAAAGCTATGATGGGCATAACCAGAACTGCCCTTATCTGGGCACTAAGACTGTGGAAATTCTCACCACAAAAGATGTTTTGCAGTTACATCCACTGTAAGAAAGCCTGAAGTGCCATTACCTCTGGCAAGTAAAAGAGCCCTAATGGTACAAAATGACATTGACACTGGGGATGCACACCACACCCTCCAAAGAGGGCAGAGACAGGAGTTATGGGAGGATGACCAGGCAGGTTGTCTTTGGGGGGCTGTGTTGCATGTTGAGAATGGCTAAATATAATCTTCCTCTTGCCTCTAGAAAACGATATGTTATGTGATTTTAAGAAAAATGTGTTCACTGTACATGTTATGGTTATAGATTGTTTAGATTGTTCTTGCTAATGTTGCAGTGTTGTTTTGACTTAAAGTTGTTCTTTGGTGGAGATCTTACACAACAGAAGTAATCTGCAGGGTTATTGATCCTTTTGGAAACAAAGCGTTAATGTGTCTTTAAATGGTAAAAAAGAGTGACTTCTTCAGTCTCAGCTGACTGCAGGTTTCCCCAATCTTATAAACAGTACATTTGCATAATGAATGAAACCAGCCCACTGAAGGAACAATGGGCTGGGAGGTCAGTCCCTTAATCTTAATTATGCAAATTCTCATGACCATTGACCAATGGCCACTGATCAATGGCAATGAGTACCATTCACAGAGACTTGGGGAATGCCTGCAATGGCTGTGAGTCACTTGGATGAGTGACGAAACGTTTCTCCGACTGAAAACGCTGCGTCCAGATGAACAGAATCAACTTTTGGGGAACATGAAAAGCTCTTAAATCACTATTCTTTGTTTTAAAGAACTAAACTTCATCAAGTGAGAAAATGTGGTCATTGGTCCTTAAATAATGTTAAAATTTAAATTAGTAACTTAATGATCATATGAGTCATTGAATCCTCAGCAGCTCTGTCTTAGTGGAAATTAGTTTTTTTTTCTTTGTGTGTGTGTGTTGCTGTTATACTGATTATTAATTGATTAAACTGCTTCAGCAGTGAGAAAACTGTGTGTGTAAGATTTCCTGCTTTTGCTTACAGTTTGATAAACTTTAAAAAAAATAAGTGTTACTTGAATGTGAAGCTTTTTGTTTTAATGTTATGTTGGTTCATCTGTCTGGTTGTGAAATGATTTCAATGCTTGTTTTTAGAGCTAACAAAGCTCCGGTTAGCTTAGGCTGTCTAATACTGTAGATCCAAACAGACAAAGTTCAGATTTAATGTAGTTAGATTTGTTTTTCATTATGGTTGTCATGTTAGTTTACAAGAAAGTGACTTTATTTTAGAAGCTTTATTTATTTTTTTAAATTTAGAAACATTTCAGATTTTTTCTCTCAAAGGGATAAACAATTAAGGAATAGAGAGAAAAGCATCAACTGCTTCGGCAATCATGTGAGATTTTTTTTTTTCAGAAGAAGAAAAACCTGATTGTTTACCTCCAGTTTCATTTAATGTAAATGTTTTCCTTTTTTGCTGTTTATGTTTTCTCCTCCTGTGAGGTGACAGAAAAAAAAAAAGAAAGGACAAATATGACGAAACTCAGCAGAAGAGAAGTGAAGAGTGACCAAGCGGAACCACTAAATGTTAACTTCCTGTCTTTTCGCTGGCAGTGAGTTAACACTAGAAATGAAACTGTTTTAGTGTCAGTGGCTGCTGTGTCATCATTTTTAATCCACCTGTACTTTGAGACATTCCCTACATACTACAGGTATGTGTAGCCTATACTTTATGTATATATTTCTAATGTGTATTTTATATATATTTTTCAAAATATGAAAATATGTGTGTTAGAAACACACCCAAAACTTCTAAAAATTTATTATATATATATATATATATATATATATATATATATATATATATATATATATATATATATATATATATATATATATATACATATATATATATATATATATATATATATATATATATATATATATATATATATATATATATATATAATTTCATAGAGGATATTTTTTGAGGAAACACAAGCAGGACAACGCATGTAAAACATGATTAGCAGCAAATAGTCCAGGAATTAAGATAAGCAGAAAGATCATGTGACTCTTGCAGCACTTCTTGTAAATCATGACTGTAATCAGAGTACAGAAGAGTAACTGAGTACACTTCCTCTTTGTGATGGAGGTGATTTTCTTCTTTATATTGTGTCAGATAAAGTTTGACAGCTTTTGGTTCTTTAGATGATAAAACACATTGAATTCATTTCATATGATGTTTTTTTCACAGATGAAACCAGACAACAGTAAATCTGATGCTTTCTCAACGTGACATTCATATTTAACCAGTAACCATTAAAGTGAAGCTTTAATCCTGGTTCAAATGGATTAACATAAACAATCTGTTAATCCACTGAAGCTCACAGACTTCAGTCAACCTGTCAGATTATCTAAAAGACTGAAAGATGTCATTTTAAACACTTACTGTTGTTCCCTGGTCAGACAAAAGACATAATCTCTCCATCACGCCCTGGGGCACACACAGGGCCTCATGAGATATCCAAAGAACACCTCATCCAGGAGGAATCCTAGTCAGATGCCCGGACCACCTCATCTGGCTCCTTTTGATGTGGAGGAGCAGCATCTCTATTCTGAGCCTCTCCTAGATGGCTGAACTCCTCACCCCATCTCTAAGGGAGAGATACAGTTTACAAAAGTAAATGTTTCCAACTAAAACTGTAAAGATGATCTTTAACAAATTTCCTCTGTACCAAACTGACTGAACTGACCAGTAAACTGCTGTTTTAAACAGACACACCCAGATCTGTGACCTCGCCACAGAGAAACCACTGTACGCTCAGATATTTGATTAACAAATTTTAAAAATGCAAACTAAGGCGTGACCATAACAGGAAGTGGACTTGTTTCACTGACACAGGTAGATGTGGAGACAACTTCCCACTTTACATCAACTTGTTCTAATGAATAACAATAAAACCCAGATAGAATACCCATATATAGATAGATAGATATAATCCCTGATATTATTCTCTACAAGCTGGTACACGTCAATACAAATAAACGTTTTCGTTTTATTAAACTTTGACAGACAGAATGAGAGACATGCTAGTGCTACTAAACACATAACCTCCTTGGCAAAGGTAACAACAACAATAGATGCAGAAAAAATTGTTCATAAATGTAAGAAAACAAACAAAAACATTATTAGTAAAAATTTTAAACACACTGACTGTGATCAAAACCACTTACTTTATTCTGTTCTTGTCTCCATCTGGTAGTTTTTGTCAGCATAACGTCATCGGCTCATAACCACAATCATGTCAGGAAACATCTTCAGGGTTGAAAAACAAATTTAAATCAGAAAAAAGTTACAATTGATTTAAAATCAAAATGAATCAGTTTTACACTCCAGCTGTCAGTGTCTACAGACTAAACTTTGCCAAGTCTGTGAATGTCTGTGAACGTCTGTGAACGTCTGTGAACAGAAACAAGTAGTGGTTTGTGCTTTCTCAGTAAACTGAATGCTGACTACGTGGGATATGTGGCTGCTCAAAACAAGTTACAGCAAAGATCTATTCTTGCCTACATTTCCTGAAAAAAATAAAACAATAACACATGGATCTGATAGTGTTTACTCTGAAAACATCTGGAGGAATCTTTAAAGTCAGCTTTGAGTTTGTGGAGAAGTGAGTCTCAGAAAGACGTGAAAACTCTTCATGAAGTCGTCACCTCAGAATGATCTGATCAATCAATAAATCAATAATTTACTGATTACAATTGTCCAATCATCAGCAGCACTGAGTATGTGTCTGTTTGCATGTATGTGTTTGTGTGTTCATCAGTATCCTGGTCAAACTGGTTCAGTGAGTATTATTGGTACAAATGGACTCATTCATTTCCTGCTAGTGTGTACAGTTTACGTACATTCATCATCTTTAAAACAAGCTTTAGCTAAACATGGAGCTATTTTTAAAAATGTTTCTGTTGTTTTGTAAACATCTCTCTTTTTATAAAGTGATTTCAAAGATTCTTGTTAGTGTGTGTGTGCATGAGTGTGCATGCAAATGCATGTGTGTGTGTGTGTTTGTGTGCGAATATTCACTTCCTTCCTCTGTGTTGAAGTGGGTAAAGAGAAAAAGGAAGCTATTTATGATCATAGGCTGGACAGTAAACACTTTGGAATAAGTGACTGGAAATAAAACAGGAACAGTGTTTCAGGGGATTTCAACACATCGGTAGTCAGAGGTAGAGTGCAGACCTCTGGCTGAGACGTGATATAACCAAACGTCGCTGAGGCCTCTGACTGAGATGAAACAGGCTGTTGTTGTGCAGGGCTCCCAGCAGGCTCTGGAGATGGGAATCCTCCAGCCTCAGCTGGAAAGGGACCCATTGGTTTAATCCCCAAAGCGGGCGATGGCATGGACCTTTGGAACTGGGGTTAGCAGTGTCTGTCCATATTTTTCCCTGTCTCTAAAAGAGCAAGAACAAAGTCTCTGTCACTCACCACAGCTGGCTACTTTGGGGAAGTGTGGATTAGACATGTGGCGAGGAGTGCTGGAGGCGTAGACGCCAAAATTGCAAAATTAGCAAAATTAGCAAAAAAAAAAAAAAAAGGTACAAAAGCAGACAGAACAGAATTCGAAGGACGGCCCCTTACCACGTTCACTGCTTTGCTGCACCAGCCCAGCTACCACACCAAGAATCACTGTTTTGTTAAAAGGCACTTAAACCCAAATTACTTCAGTGGTCATCTGAGAGATCTCTGAACGTTAAATATTAAGTCTCTGTCTAGGAGGACCAACATAAGGGTTAAAAAAGGTGTCTCTGCCCCCAGTCCCCAAAGCCAGACCCAAATGCCAATATAACATAAAGTGAGGTTTATTGCTTCTAATAACACCAAAGCTAAAAGCATTAACTCTGGTGTGAACAAAGACCAAAATAATTAACAAACAAGCTATTCCAAAGAAGTGCAACCTAGCTCTGTGTGAAACAAAACCAAACTAAAGACTATTTTCAACACTACACACAAGGTAGTGTTCAGCAGACCTGTTCTTGGAGGCCAAGAACAGGTCTGCTGCTGTCAGTTGCTGCCATGAGAACAACTGCTGGTTTAAGGGTTTTTAAAACAGCCAGTTGTTAATGGGGAACCAACCAGCAGCTGCCAGGTCAACGCCATCCCAAAACAGCTGCCCAGGTCCTCTCATAAAGACCACATGGTCAGGGTTCTAACATTAAAGCAGGTGTTCTGCTTAGTGCTGTGCAGTACTACAAATTCTGGTATAAGTCTGATACCAAGCAAATCCAGGGTCAATATTCCTGATACCAGTATTGATGCTGTTGACCTATAAAGGCAACGTATGTTGGTGAGATCAGTTTGTTGTGATTTATGAGATGAATCATCATCTGTTTGTTAGTTCAAAAAACATGAATTGACCACTAAATAATTTAGAGACCTGGAGTATAAAAGTGTCTGACTCTAAAGTGCTTTGGTTTAGCTTTTGTTGTTTAAAAGAATATAAACAAACAAAATAAATTTTCCATACTGTGTCTTTTGTTTTGTTTTTAATAAATGAAAATATATATTTATTTAACAGATTTCAGTCAGCTACATGCTGAACTTGTGTGATAGAATCAAAGCATCAATCTTTTAACACTAGTCTTTATTTAATACCAATATTAAGATTGTCATCAAAACTTTTGAGCTCAAGCGCTGAAGTAACACCCAGTTTTACCAGTAGGTGGCAGCAGACCTCATATGTGAATCATTCCCTTTTGAAGCTTCACTGTCATCCCTCACAAACTCATTCACAAGCTGGCAACACTCGGCCTGCACCCCACTCTATGTGACTGGCTACAGGACTTCTTGACTGGCAGGCGTCAGTCTGTCAGGATCAGCAACAGGACTTCAGCCAGCATTATTACAAACACTGGCGTCCAACAAGACTGCGTCCTCAGCCCCATCCTCTACACTCTGTACACCCACAACTGTGTCGCCTCCAACAAAGATGATATAATTTTGAAGTTCGCGGACGACACTGCAGTGATCGGTCGCATCACTGGAGGGGACGAAGCGGCTTATAGGAGAGAGGTCTGGTCTGGTGTCATGGTGTGAGGACAACAACCTCACCCTCAACACTGACAAGACAAAGGAGATGATTGTGGACACGAGGACGAAGAGGAGGCCTCACCCACCGCTGTCTATCCAGGGCCTTGAAGTGGAGAGGGTGAGCAGCTTTAGGTACCTTGGCGTCTACAACTCTGAGGACCTCACCTGGACACTGAACACCACATAGCTGACATCTTGCTTGAAACCCACACGAATAACACAGAATAAAATCTTTTAATGCAGATAAAGTTAATAGCTGGGGAAAAGAACACGGTGTTTAAGGCACATTTTAAATAAAAAACAACAAGGAAACTTAACTGTGGCCTTAAAACACAAACATATGTTTATTGTTATTGATGATTTTACAGGAAAATTGAATTTTAAAACTCCAGGTAAAAATACATACTCATATATTTTATCATAGTTGTTCAGGTAAGTAAAAAAAATGAAAATAAAGAACAACATGTGGATGTCCTCTGCTCTGAGGTACTGGGGGGACCAGTTAGAGACCAGCAGCTGGACGTCAGTGGTTGGACTGGTGGACTACTTCAGTGAAGAGTAGACAACGTCTGGCTCTGGTTTAAAGTCTGAACACAAACACACACAGTTCAAACAACAGGAAACATGATTACAAGCTTTGTAGTTCAATCAAGACCTCCAATCTCCACCTCTCTGCTTCACACAGTCCCAGTTCAGATTTTACTGGGAACCAGCTCAGATACAAATCACAAAGGTTACACACTGCTCCCATTTTAATTTAAAGTTAAATGAACAAAACCCAAACCTTAAACCCACAGAGCTGAAACAATCAGATTAGCATTTGCATTAAAAAGTCCAATATATGCTGTTTTAGTTCACTTCATTGGTTCTTGGTGACTCCATGAAAGATTTTGAAAATACATTTGAAAAACTGTTGACATGTAAAAGTGTGTAGTCCACCCAGACAGCTATGACAAGCTCCAGTTCCCATGTGACCCTTAATTTGACAACTCAAAAAGAACACAGCTTTATTGCTGGCGAGGAGGCGACACAAATAACAATACAAAACTAAACTGGGGAAAACTAATGCACAAGGGGGAGAAACACACAGCTATAAGGGCTGACGCAACAGTAACAATGAAAAACACAGGGCTTAAATACATTGAGGGAAAACGAGGGGATTGTGACACAGAAGGAGAGCACAGTTCTTCTGTCTTAGGCTGGACGAGACAAGGGAAGCAAAATTAGAAACAATGACATGAGACACGGACCTTCAAAGTAAAACAGGAAACACACTGACTGAACTCTAGACATGTAAACTTAACAGACTGGGGAGACACAACATAGGGACCTGAAACATGGGACAGAAAGGCACAGCAGACACAACACGGGAAGCCATCACACAAAACCTAAGAACTAAATCCTTGACAACCATAACTGAAACCTAGGGAAACAACAATAATCAAAACAGTACAGCCAAGGACTCAGAACATAAACCATAATATAAAAGTACAAGGCTGGTCACAAGGACCCAGATTTTTTAGGTTTCTGTGTGGATGTAAAAATGCACCACACTACACTTCCCTGTGCCCTACAGCAAAGTTTAATCTTTAATCACTCTGGAAGGAGATGACAGATAATGTATAATATCTATAATAATCTATCCATATTTACAGTGAAACTCTTCATTTCCAGAGGAGCGTTACATGATACAGGGTTTAAAATAATCATTCTTTATCTTATACTGAACCTTTGTACAGCCTCTGGTTTTATTCTCTGCCTGAAACAAGGTGATTTAATATACCCTTGTTCAAGAAAACATTGTTTTAATTGGATATTGTGTGGTTTTTTTTTTTTTTTTTTTGGCCTGAGATAAGCACATTAGGGATATATCACCTCTATATAATACCATACAGATTATTGGGAAAAACAACCTGTGAGCAGGCTGCAACCTCAGCTTTTGGCTCACAGGAATTATTGTTCACACACTTATGATTATTTAAAAGGTTTGATGTGAGCATGGTCTTTCCAAACCAGTAAATGAATGCTTGGCTGCATTTAAATGGAAAGCAACTGTACCTCTTTTTCTCTTTGGTGTGACAGCATAATTGTTCATAACTGATGTTTCCTGTTCTCAGTACTGAGTAGCCTGCAGCTGAATAAATATCTGCAGAAAAGAAAAACACAGAAATTACTTCACAACAACAACAACAGTACAGTGAAATAATGTAGTCATGATGGTTATACTGTATGCAGATTAACTAAACATCACCTCTGTCTAAAACTTCAGAGTTAAAGTAAATAAAAAGTGGGGAAACTGCAGTTTAATAGTTTAACTGCAGATTAATGCAAAGTTATGCCACTTTAATATTTTCACATTTTCATAATTGGTGCAAATATGTAAAAAAATAATATGCATAATCTATACATACAAGGTGTTTGTAAAGTGTTTTGTATGTTTGCGTGAGATTCCGTTTCCTAAATCCTGATTGGTTGGTCAACCATACTGGAGAAAGGAGGAGGGTGTGGTCAGGTCACGGTGGCCCGTAGTGATAGTAAATTTGATTCTTTTTACTGAATCGAGTTTTAATGAGTCACTCACCAAAGTGATTTGGGTTTTTTGAGTCATTTGATTCACTGAGTCAGTTGACCAGAGAGTGCAAAAAATTTACATTTTCACTCAAACTTAATTTGTTTCTCTTTTCATGTAAATCCCACTGCTAAGATGAATGATTCTAAAAGAAACAACTATTTTATAGAGCAAAAAAGAGCAAAAACATTTCTAAAATTAAGCAATTTCCTATCAAAATTGCTTAATAAACATTTATTTCGTTTATTTGTATTTTATTAGTATTTTCCTTAAATGTGTTAAACATATATTTTCTCATCTAAATGTTCACTGAGCTGTGAGCCAGGGGGCGGTAATGCGCCTTAACATTGGTTGCCAACCAAGAAGAAGAAGCTGTGAGCCAGGAGGGAGGGGGTGAGCGAGTCCTGAGTGATTCGCTTACGCTTACGATTCAGCACAGGAGGGAGGGGGTGAGCGAGTCCTGAGTGATTCGCTTACGCTTACGATTCAGCACAGGAAGGGAGGGGGTGAGTAGCTCAAATGTCCTGTTAGCATGTTAGCAGAACGATGCTACTGTGAACCGAGGAGCTATTTTCTTGATGTGAGCTTCTACTCAGGGTTTTTTCTTCCATTTCAGAGCAGAAATGCTTTTGTTAAGAAACTGGCTGTTGTTGTTCCCCCCCCCACAATTTTAATTATAAGCTAGATATATTTCTACTAAGCGAATTAGTTTGCTAACAGCAACAGGGATGAGTCAGTGAGTCAGTTGGGCTTGTGAATTATGATTCACGGGTCAGTAAAGTGATTCTCGAGTATTGAACGATTCGTTCACAAATTGAACATCACTACTGGAGTAAGCTGTTGGATGTCTACAGGTAACAACTAGCTGACAAAGCTTCAGCAACACCCCTGTTGTGGTTTATCCCCACAGTAGCCTCAGTGAAGAAAAAGCCTTCTGCTGTGTTTTTCCCAAGGCAGAGTTGGACTGTGAATTTTTTTATGCTAAATTTGAGTTGGACTAGCTTTTTGCACCACCAGTGCGGAGCAGTTTCCTTCTTTGCCACCAAGATTTAACAACGTGGTTTGCAGAACTGCTAGCAACACTAAAGAAGTGTTGACTGCTGCAAGCTAGCAAGGATGGTGTGCTTTCAACATACTCAAGCATCTTCTGCTAAGGCCTGCAACAGGTTAGTTTAATTATTTTCTTTGTGTTCACGTGAGCTGACAAATGTACATGCGGTTAATGTTTAACTAATCCCTCCTGCTTCGCTGATTTATTACCACCTGGCTGAATGGGAAGGGTTTTTGTTGTGTGTCTGGGGATGCATCATCTCCTAGCTTAGGTAAACTATTTTGTTAAGCTACTTAGCATTGCTGGCTTACTAGGGGTTATATTTTCTTGAGTCAACCACCCACATATTATTGTTTTTTTCTTTTGTGGTGTGTTGTTTATTTGTGGTAAATAAATACCATAATTTTGCACTATTTTCCTATTTTATTCCTTGGATTATTAAATAGATTATAAGAAGCTAAGAGAGATATGACATTAATAGTTAAGTTTTAAAGATCACGCAATTGGCCAAGCTGCCTCACTCTGAACACACCTATTTGAGAGCGTGTGTGTTTTTGGGATACTGATTGCTGTTAAAGAGACAAGAACCTGGGGTGATCCAGTATCATGGCAAACCATGTAATAGGCAGGCTGGTCTACCATGTGCATTTCACACTTTGCCTCTTCAAAATGTGAAATGTACACCCATGCAGAAGTTCCAGTAAGTTGCTGTAACAGCAGAGGTAGGCATTTCATTTCAAGATTATGAAAATAATCATGAAAACAGACATTATAACACATTTACATGTATATACATATTATCCTCCTAACTTAATTGTTTCCAGTTATCAAGGTCCTTCTGCATGCATGTCCATTTCATGTTTCGAAGAGGCAAAGCGTGAAATGGTCTATTGTCTATTTCACATTTAGTCATGATACTGGGTTGCAAAGGCAGCTAGAAAGCGTGGAGACAAACACACCAGTTCAAGTCGTTTTGGGGTGCATCGACTTCAGGTGTAGTTAAATTTCTCAGGCGATGGACATGTAAAATTTAACTCTAAGACATGATTATGTGAGTTAATCAAAAAGTTAAAATCTTTATATAAGATTTTTTTTAATTGTATTGATTATTTTATAAAGACAAATTATTTGTTTGGGTATATTATTTAACAGGTTGATTTTTGTACATTTATAATCTGAGTTAAATTTCCATTAATAACCCTTTAAGACCTAGAATAGAACCAAGTCCGCCAGAGCTTATATTATATTTTTACATGCTGTAGTGCCATTTTTGGGAGCATTTCAAGTTGATATACATCAATACAACCATTATAGCCCAAATTATAATAATATGTCTGCATTAAGTGCATAGCAATTACAAAAAATTGCAAAAAATGCAATAAACTACAAAAAAATTGAAAATCGTTTTTGTTTTTTAACATATATTTCTAGTTAGAGAAATTTAAGAGGCTTATCCCTCAGAACTGTAAATACAAAAAAGTTGCACAAAATAGTTTCCCACCACAGGAAATTTATTTTGAGTGTCTTCATAGTTTTTTTTTTTTGAAATACACCAATTTTTATATACTGCAGAAAAAACGAAAATAAATATTATAATGCAAATTTGCAAAAAAGCAGCATGTGCTTCAAAATAAACTATTTCCAGCAGTGCAATATGAGTCCTAAACATCTCAGAAACGACACAGAAAGTCATAAAGTCAAACATAACTTTTAAAAACACCAGTATAGGCTCATAAGGTCCTGATGGTAAAAAACTACATTTCCGCAAAATGACATCACTTCCGGTTTCGGGCAGGTAATGGCGGTCATGCAAAAGTTCGCGCTGTTGTCTAATCCAACGTAGGAAGTGTTATGAACAACTGATCGGATCGGCAAAGCGTGTTTGTGGAATATTATGTTTTTGTTGCTGCAAGTGCTTTTTATGCAGTTTTTGCAAAGCTTTATGTGGAAGGAAACTGTGACCGAGGACAAGCTGATGGCATAAAATGTAAGTACAACTCCTCCAGTTTCATATGCAAAAAAAATTATTGCGCTAGCTTACGTGGTTGCAGTGCTACCGGGATTTAAAAATAGTTAGCAAAATGGAGCGGCTTTGAAGGGTTAAAGGTTCAGCCAGTGTGGTTAATATTAAAATTGTTATAAGATCATTGCAAACAACAGAACATTTGTGGTATCTGCTTTACATTGAATCCAACACTAAAGCTAGTTTGGTCAAAACTGGTGTACCAGGCTATGGAGATAGTAGAGCAGTTAGACCACAGATAAAAATACAAAGATGCAAAGATTAACATATGTATGTAACTTTTGTAAATAGCTTTTGCTTTTCAGTCTTCTTTCCTAACACTGCTACTGAGAAACAACAACTGCTGTAACTAGTTGAAGGTGCACGACCACAGATCTTTTTAGGTTTTCTGCTTTTCATCTAACCCACCACTCAACCTAGTTCGATCAAAACTGGGGTACCAAGCAGTACAGAGCAGTTAGAGCGCAGCTAAAAGGACTGTGTGAAGATTAACACATGTATGTAACTTTTGTAAATAGCTGAAGCTTTTCTTGGTCTTTGCATTTCTCAACACTTCTGCTGAGAAACAACAGCTACCCTAACTAGTTGAAGGTGCACAACCACAGATCTGACACCTTTTTCAGTGCAAACTGATGCTTCACCACAGAGCAAGTTCTCACGATATGAACTCTGTGCTTGGCCAAACCAGAACAGAGAAGTGTCATCAGCTTCAGACTACAGGAAGGAGCTGCTGTGGTTTTACATGCAGAACATTTTTAGGTAGTTAAAAAGGACAAACTCGCTTTTGACATGAAGACAACTTCAGCAGAACCAGGCACAGGGAGGGCAGACATCACCTGTGACTGGTTGGAGTGAGGGGAGGAAGACATTGTTAAGGACACGCTGTAGAGATAAAGCAGATACATGTGAGCCTAATCTGTTTAGTTGTAGCACTGTGAAAAGTTATACCACACCTGACATCTATATAAAACAGAACTGTGGCTGAGTCGATGTTATTAGTAAAGGCCAAGTGTGGCACAAGGGAAACTGCAGATGTGTCCTATTTGTCCTCTCTCCAAGAGGAAGTAGAAACCTTCACGTTAAAGTGGAAAGTGTCAGATGTAGTCTCACTGTCTCAGACTAAACAAACATCAAGAAAAGAATATGTGGTGGATGTCTGTGTGTGTTTTCAGCAGCTCACTCTGAGCTGTTTGTGAGAAAGGTGGAGTCAAAACAATTGAAGCTATGTCAGAGTCCTGACCCATGGGTGCATGAAGGCAAGTCCTTAACCTACTATGATAGTATTTAACAAATATCTGAGGACAGGAATTATACTAACGAAATGGACAATAGAAACAATCAAAGGGTAAAGGTGAACAAAAAAAAATAACAAAACACAATAAGAGCAGCTGTACCTCTCATCTGTGATCTGGTTTTCGTGTCTTTGATGATGATTCGACCATAACTGATGTCTTCTGTTCTCACTGCCGAGTAGATTACTGCTGCATCACTGTCTGCACAACAAAACACACAAATTGTTGGAATTACATACATATGAAGCAGTAAAGTCATTTAAACTTTCAGTAAAACTACATATGTTAAACTAAGTTAAGCTAATTATAAAAGGAAATTATGAATAAAACTATAGTAAGTTTACTTAATGTGAGTATGAATTATTTATTTCTAACGCCTGATTGAGAAACACCTGCAGGTGACTTTAAAAAAACGATCATAAACAGGAAACTGTACGACTGCAGAGGTGTTAGCTTGTGTTAACCACAGACAACAAACACATAGGGCAGTGTGCAA